>NC_069118.1:11821038-12121038 GCF_025612915.1 Magallana angulata
TCAGTTTTAAAAAAGAGCAATTAAAAACACAAAACTTGATATTTACTCTAAACAGATTTTTTTTTATCTTAATAAACAAAAAGACATAGATAATATTATAGAGAGTTCTGTTCATTCTGAAAATTTTTGGCTTTTTTTTTTAAATCACATCAGAGGATTCAGACTACAATCATTTCAGTACTTTGATTTATTGTGACAGTATTATTTAGGCACTCACTTCCTGATGTTAAACATTGCCATGTCCCCAACTCTGATACAGTTGGTCAGATTTAGTTCCCTCAGAGAGGCAGCACATGACCCCTCGGCCAGGCTCTGTACCCCTGTGTTGGTGATTCTATCAAACAGAATTACAGAAAATAATGCAAGAATCTCATAGCTTTAATTCTTTCAAAAACTAAAATTGAAGAAGTTTCAAAATTTCAAAGTAAATGTAAATTATCCCTAACTTTTAATTGAAATGCTCCAAACCAAAAAATTGCTCTTAGAATTTCAAAAAATAAAACTCAAACAATATTTCAATTATCAGTGTATATCAGGAACATGTAGGCACATACTGTACAACATCAGCCATGTTACAGACGACCAGTTTGGAGCAGTTAGCGATGGCCTTCAGTGACGCGTCGGTCAGTCTCTGGCAGTCTGCCAAGTACAGGTGCTCCAGTTCTGTGCAGTTCTTCCCGATGGCCTTTAGGGATAAGTCTGATATTCTCTGATTTCCTAAAATTATACAGATACATGCAGTTATTAGAACCGGGACGTGTAAATACTTTAAAACTCATAAGACTACCAAAATTTAAGTTTATCAGACAGGTGCATCTTACTGACATTATTTTCAAGTATTATCTAACGGTACATTAAACCTTATCTCTGGCTATTTTTACTGACGTTAGTATTGTACATGTTCCTTATTTTTCGCAAGACTTAAGGTACTGCAGATGTATGTACATGTATATGTTACACATTTAACCCAGATATCAAAACGTTACACATGTGATGTACATGGATACACAATTTATACCTTAATTTGCATGTTGCACATCTTATGCTGTGATGTAAATGTTACACATTTTATTGCAGTTTATGTGTTCAAAAACAGTGAATTACCTTCTATTCTGAGTTTCCTGAGGTGCCTGTTGTTGGCGAGTCGTTTAAAGGTTTCGTCCGTCAGTAGAGGAGATCCCAGTATAGACAGTGTGTGAATCTTGGTGCATTTTGCTGCTATTGCCTGTTAAGTATGGAAAACAGTCATTGTACATATTTGTTAAAAGTACACTGAATGACTGAACACTTTAAATCAAATGCATGTTCAAACTATTGATGAATATGTATGATTAGAGGAAGGGATTATTTGCAATTAATACATTTAAAATTCTACTGGCGTGCGACCAGTTCTCACCAGTACATTGTGACGTCATTTTATCAACACATAAATTATATTAAAAAAACTGACGTCACAATGTACTGGCGAGAAATGGTACTCAGCGAGAACTGGTCGCACGCCAGTATAGCCTATAAAAAAGAATTCATTTAGAGAATGTAATGATTATCAGTATTGGTCCTTCAATCACATTTTGAGCAGTTTTATCATTTTCATCTGTAAAATGACATGCTGGAGTTCTATTTGAGATGTATCTGACAGAAGGTACTCACAATCATACAGTCATCATTTAGTGTGGGGAATTCATTCAGAACAAGAATCTGCAACATGGTACATCCAGCTGACAGGCTCTTGAAGCCATCTGGAGTTATCTGGATTCCAAACATAACAATTAGGAGTATATTCACTTGGTATTTTAGTTTAACCAAGCAAATATAATTTTAAAAGATCTAATATCTTTAACATTAAAATTGATATATTTTTAAACAGAAAGCCTAAATCTCACCTGGAGACATCCAGACAGATCCAGATATTCCAGTTTCTTGCTACACTTTCCTGCAGACAGATACTGCAGTCCTCGGTCGGAGAACTTCTTGCAGTAAGCCAGGCTCAGGAACTGTACATTATGGCAGTACCTAAACAAAGACCAGAAAAATACATAAAAGAGAGAACCAAATAGAAATATTAATTACCGTATTTTTTTTACTACCAAGATCTATAGATGTCACCATGCACATGATCTCAAAGTTTATCAAACTTGAAGAATCAGTATTACCAATACCTGGTAACTGAATTTGTGTTGATCAGGTTGGTTTAAAGTAAGGTATCTTTGCACACAAATAAATCTGAGATGATTTGAAGGGAGATGTCTTTGCACAGTAAAATGAGTCTTTGTGTGGGGTTCTCACTTTGAGATTGGAGGCGTATGGTGAAGGTTTGAATTTGAGATGGTCGAGAGGAAGACGTCTGCGTGTGGGGTTCTGACTTTGAGATTGTTTGTAGGGAGGCATCTGTGTGTGGGATACTTACATAGTGATGGTCTGTATAAATGTGTCTGTGTATAAAGTACCCTATGACTTACTTTGAGATGGTCCGGAGGGAGGCGTCCGTGATGTGGGTGTGAGAGAGGTTGAGGTATAGTATAATCTTACAGCCCTTCACCACCAGCTTTAATGACTCATCCTAAAATATGTAGAGGCATCATTAATTTGTTCTTGAACATCAATAAAAATTATAATTTCACTTTAATAGTTGCTTTTATAAAGATTTTAATTTATTTCTTTTTGTTGGAAATTCAACATTGAAATTCAACATTGATATTCAACATTGATATTACTGTTTACAATCTAATGACTTAACCTATATAAAAATAGAATCTCTATTGATTTGCAATAGTATATAACTTTTATCCAACAAGTGTGTTTTTTATTGATTTCTAAGTCTTGTATATTAATAAGAAAACTTAGTAAAACCCCTTATGGAAATTGAAATGTTAAGAATATTTTAGTATTATGCACTGTTGGTCACTTACATCTAGTCCTTTACATTCAGACAGATTGAGATCCTGAAGGTTCCGACACTCGCTGAGAGCGGTGAATGTGGCCGAGTGAAGCTGTGAGCACCCTCTCATACTCAGGTGAATCAAATATGGCCGACATTTAGACAAAAGTTTGGTTGTCACTAGATCTGTCACTCTGTCAGAAACAAGTACAACAGAAGAGTCAAACTGTTTCAATCTGAAGGTGTTGAAACTGGTGAAAATAAATTTTCTACATTTTTAAACATTTACTGCTACATAGAGCTTTGAATTCTGTGAATAATTGCTGGAGAGAATAAACTAATGTCTTGAAAGAAGTTTTCTATTACAAAGTAAAAAAAAATTCAAACAATTTTAAGTCTTTAAGTTTATCTGGTATCAATTTCTATCAAGGATATAAAAAAAAAATACTTCTACGAAATTGTAAAATCAATAGAAACTATATCTATATCTTGGAATGTCTATCTATACAGTGTACAAAGACTAAGCTACCATAAATGTGTATAACTTTAACATCTAACATCTGAAATTCTAGCAATTCTACAAAGCCTTTGCATTATCATAACTAACATGTACCAAGAACAAATCTATCATCGAACCAACATCATTCGAATCAAAAGCAGGTGTTAATCACATTGACTTGTCTTCACAATTAATTGACAATTCTATAGACATTCCACAAAATAGAAAACAACAATACATCTTGACATGAACTACAGGATTATTACAGAACTCGGAGATAAAAAATGGAATTCTTTTTCTCATTCTAGGATAGCTGCAAGAAAGGTTATATACAAAGGGCAATAACTGTGATTTTATTTCCGTAAGCTGTGAGTTGCTTCCCTTCACCTGTGAATGACTCTATTGATTAAAAAGGATACACCCTCTATGAAAAACTCCATAATGTTGCAATGAAAATTTAAAGAAATTATTACCCCCTACCCCTTCCCCCCCCCCCCCCCCCCCCCCAATCTGCACTTGAACCAAACTATCAGAATATTTTCTAGAACAATATGGAGATTTCGGGAGGTAATGACTACATATACAAACTAAGGCATAAGTGTTAATAAATATTTTAGTGTCAAGGTACAGAACAGGCTTCAGAAACTATATGACAGAGCTTCAATAACATATGTCTCATACCCATACGCCAATCTAAAGGGTCCAGTCAAAAAAATCCACACCAAAAATAAAAAGGAAAAAAAAATCCAACACAGTTATAACAGTTCACAGTGGAAGAATAAAATGCATGCTACCTGTAATATACCTGCTTTTTTTTAATAGTTTTACGCTGTGGTCATTAAAATTTACTTAATTGGTCTATTGCATCCCTCAATTTTTAACATGAATGTAAATCAAAAGGTTGGGGTATATAACTTTTCTTAAATGAATCAAATGAATCTAGATAATGAATAATTGAAATGAAAATTTTAAATATCAAGGTTGTTGAACATTAATGATGATTGGAACAATCACATGAAATCATGGCATGACAAAACTAGTATGATTGTGATTTGTATAGGGAACTCTACAGAACATTACTTGTTGACATTTATAGACATGCATCTTTTCTTGGAAACATTGTGCTCATAGTGCAACATGATATCTACCATGTGCTAGTTTTTGGCCTTATTTGCAATATCATCTAGTGCATACTATGTGCATATAGTCAATGAATTTAATAATATATTCTGAATTTATTAATTGGGTACAAATATATCTGATCGAATGGGTACAATGATTGAAAGTACATTGTAATTACTAATTAAGAAAAAGAGGGGATGAAAACTCCTGTGATATCAATACTTTTTTAACATGTTCATTACATGCATTTAGCATACTTGTACATTAACCATGTTAACCTTTAAACAATAACTGTCCCCATCCATTCCCATTATCTCCTATATAAAACTACTGCAACCAGAAATATTTATTTTGAAAACAATATACAAATGAAAAGGTTCAACTTATAAAATGAAATACACATTATAAAAAGAGATTGGTCTACTATGTCATAGTCTTAATTTTTTAGATAAAGATAATGTAAAAAAAAAAAAAAAAAAGAATACTGCTACATGCATATTTGTAAACTACCATATGTAATAATTAACAGCTGATATATGGATATATAGGACAAGCATATCATAATGAATAGGATTACTGGTCAAGTAAAATTATTTATAATGATAAAATTACTAAATGGATCATTAAATGTGTGTTAGGGATGAAAGAAGGGGGTCATAATAAACGGTAAAAAATGAATATAAAAAAATCATATGACATCCAATACATGTACATAAAAAGACATAATTATATCATATTCGTAACATTTTACAGTCATTTGATATTAATATAATACCACATCATTTTAAAAAAAAACCTTACCTGTTTCTAACTTTGCTGAAGTCAAGCTGAAAGCAAATGTAATTCATGTTGAATTAACAAGACTTAAACTGTCACAATGATTTTAAATTGTCCTTCTTTTAACTAAGGCAGGCTGAGCTAAAAAAGAAATTTCTTCTTTTTGCATAATAATGAAAACTCCCTATCAAGAAATGTGCGCATACATGAATGTATAGGTGCAATAAAATTTTACACGTCAATTTGATAAAAATCAACTGTTCTGATTTGCTCTCGAGCAATTTTAGTCATGCAGATTGAATTTATAATAATTAAGGCGACAAAAAATTTGTTCTCAGGCCACTTTTTTGAAAAAGATATAGAAGAGCAGTGTTTTATTTGAACTGTGTTGGTGACTTACCCTATTCCAGAGAGAGGAGTGATAAGCTATCACCTTCCAGGACCTACAAACACATGCACAGCGAGCCAGGTCTGCTATGTCCAGGAAACTAAACACCTGTCAACAGAATCATTTAGTGTTCATTGACAATGAAAGAATTTTCAAAACTATTGTTTAGAACTTCTATCATTCATGTACCAGTTAAATGTAAATGGTAATTATTTAAATTTTTATATTATTTTACAAACTTGATGATCTATAGATTACAATAAAATTTCACATCTACAATAGCTTGCCTTTTCCACAGCAAGTCAATACTTCTTGATAACTAGTATTTCTTGCTTTGAATTCAATACAAGAATGAATCCGTATTGTGTTTGACATTGTAATAATTATTTGTTCTCCATGTATATTCATCTGTTATCCTTTAGCATATTCTAGACTGTATAAATATTATTTATCTTATAGCTGATTAAATGTCTTATAATATTCAATTTATATATTGTTCCTAACATTTGTATAAACTACATACATGTAACTTTCTAAGTCTTGTGGTTTATGTAATCTTATTATTTACATTTATTCAATCTACTACCCGGTACATGATGTGTGTATCTCTTGATATGTGCATTGACCTTCCTTACTGGCCTTGACATTAGCGTGACCTTGTGACTCAGCACATTACCTTAACAGCCAGTTCAATGCCCAGCTGTCCAGACAGTTTATCCTGGGCATCTCCATCCCCCTGTCCGAACGTCTCCTCATCATCTACGTTCTCTCCGCGCTCCAACCGCTGTAGAAATAACAAGACGGTGTCATAGGATATCAGAAAAATCACACGTCCATATACAGTGTTAGTATGCCATCGAAGCAAATAATTTACAACATGTTTTAGTTTTTTGAGACAATTATTGCTTACAGGGTATAAGAAAATATAGGATGATCATTTAAACTGTATTTGGAAAACAATTAAATAAAAATAGATAAATAATGTAGTTTGATTTGCCCACATTTTAAGTATTATATATTTGTCAAGGATATATAGCAAGGAGGGAGAGATCGGAATGAAATTCAGTAAAAGATTTTGACAGAGAATATTGAATCAGAGTCGGAAGACATGCTTTGTTAATTTAAAGCACAGGAAATGACAGAGATATAGATATGAAATTGGGAAAGGGGGATAAACCTGCACTGTAATATTCATTTATAGAATATCTGTTGAAAGTTAATACATGTAATTTGTAGCCATTTTCCTGTAAACATTGCTGAATAAATTTTGAAACATATCAAACATTAAAATATAACATAAGAAATTCAATGCATGCTGTAAAATGTAGCTGCAGCTCTATGCGCAAAATTTACAGTCTCAACTGCGATTGTCTAATTGAAGCGCAACTAGATTTTTAACATTTATTCATTTAATAAAGCAACTCATTTTTAAAAAAAAAAGCTAAGTGGTAGTCTTGAAATAAAAGTTAAATGTTCTATTGTAGTTTTTACCAAAAAGTCGCAATTTTTTCACATCCCCCAAAATTAGGTAAAAATTAAGACAATTCATTTAGTACATAGCATACATAATCAGATAGGTAAAGTTACAGTATAAACAGGACGTTCTCTATTTTAAGTTAGAGCAATATACAGGTAAATGTAAGAAGTATTAGATATATGGTCTTTTAAACTCTTCTATAGTTAAGTCTCAGAAAGTATATATAGTCATTAATTAATTCACAGGGAGGGCGGAGGAGGTTAAAACAGTAAGGGTCAAGGGGTAATTAGGTCAAGTACGGAAGGCGTCTACAAGGGACTTAACTCCTGCTAATCACATCAAAATGTAATTGGGTATGGAGTAGGGAGAATTACACTTATCTACTTCAGTTCATACAAGTAACAACATGAAATTTTTATCTGATCATGTTGGTATTTGTTTGGAAATTAATATACCGATATACTGGTATCCCAATTTTTTTTTATGGAAAATATCAACAGATTATACCAGTAGCTAAACTGACCAACATGACCAACACTGAACTATAATTTATAGATTTTTTTTTTTAAATCTACATTGTTTCTCTATATACACATAAAAGCATAAAAAAGGCGAATAAAAATTTCACTGTGAAACTACCAAAAATTTTGGGGTGTAGTGATAAAAAAATCTTATACAACTAAAAATTTACTTCAATTTTCTATTAGTTAATGGACAAAAGGTCTACGATACTAAACAATGGAGACAATACTTCTTATTTTACGCAGCACGCAGGTTAATCAAGCTAAATCACAGCATGCAGTGTCAAGCAGCATAATTACAGAATACATCAAAATAAAACAACATTACCCGCAGGCTGATCTTTAAAAAGTGAATGTGAAAGCACGGACATCAAATTAGAGTACAAACAAAACAAATTAACGATCTAAAAAATATTTACACAGCGCCAAGTATACATGTATTATAATACTGCTGGGAAAAAGATGATAAAAAGCAGAATTTTGGGAAATTCCAGTGGTAAAAATGACCTACATCTAACCTGGCAACCTTTAACCCCAACATGAATATGCATGAATGTTCTAATTACATATGCGCATAGTACATGTACATGCAGGTTCATCTATCTAATTTAGCTTAATTCGTGTCCTGAAATAAGGATCTGCATATATATATATATTCAGTACCGTAGTACTTATACTAGTAATTCAAATCGATCACCTAGGTTCAGCGTCATATAGATATATAGAGTACTGTTAAAAATTCTGTTTAATTGATTTATCAAAAGATACATCAACCGTATATTAATTATGATAGCTAAAAATTCTCTAATACATAATTTCAACAGTTATACTGCAGCTATAGTTTTATCCATTGGGAAATAAATCAGTTAATGTGTCTTACAAAAAGCCTGAACAGCACATAAAGTCAACGAATTCATTACAACACTTTGCAAAACAATTACATGTATATGAATTTAACCTAATTATACATTTAGTTCAATCTCAAAGGAAACATAGTTACATTTTTTTTAAATGACTTAGTATTTCCAAGTGACTGAAGAACTGTTTTCTTTGATTCCATTGAGAAATTAAAACTTACAAAGAATAGATACAGTACTTAGGCAGACTGTGACTACAAGGAGATTGATACAGCCCTAAATATATATACTTGATGAGGGTTAGATTACATCAAATAAATCCCAAACCAGTAGCAAAAGGTGAAAGTACAAGAGCAGTTAGTTTATCAGCCAGCCCCATTAGGTCTAAAAATAAAACTGAGAATCAAAGCCCAAAGTTCAAACGACACCAAGACTGTGTCTCTACTGACCAGAGTCATCTGTGTACCAAAAAACAAAACACAGGCTCATTTTAAATCAATGGACAGTTATAGCTGCTGTTCAAATCATTGAATCTGGGATAAATACATGTATAGAACTGTGTGTGAAAAAATCATATATTATTATATTAGCTATGTTTCAACATATTTCAAAATATTAACAGTTTATAAAATATTTCTAAATCATTGCTTTCATTATAAGAATATACTTATCAAATTCTTTGTATAAGCAAAATAAATTCAAAAGCTCAAACCTTCAAGCAGTTTTAATTAGTACATTTTTTTTCAATTTTTATCTCTGTTGCTTCTAAAAAGCTTCTAATGATTTATATCATGCAATTTTATCTGCCTATAATTCTTCTCTGAAAAAATTTCCATTATACAAAACCCCCCAAAGTGCAAGGTTATTATTATATATTTCAGAAATCCAGGTACATTGTTATAAATTCCAAATACCTTGATACATTATACAAAGGTGAAAATAAAAACCCAAATGTGAAACCTTATTGTTTCGCAATATAGTTTATCAAATCAAGCCTTAAAGCATATATATATAAAGACACAAAGTCCTCCTGCAGTTTTACCTCGAAATATTCTCGCTGGTCCTTATTCCGCTTGGCCACTGCACGCCATTCTCTGAAGAGTACGATTCCAACACTGACAAAATAGATCCGCTTCAGTTTGTGGTATGCCACTGAAAAACAAAATGAATCACAATGCTTTTTTAACGAAAGAGAATGAGAGAGAGAGAGAGAGAGAGAGTAAAGGTCTGGTCACATGATGCAATTTTTCATTAGATTTTCAATCAACTTGCTCAGGTAAGTTGATTGGGGTCAATTGTTGTTACATGTAAGAGTAAAAATAAAGATCTGAAATACCAGTATGTATTGGATTGAGGTCAGAATTCTAAGGCCTGAAAAATTGTAAGTTATTCTGTTTTGGATTTTAATAACTTACTTGCTTGACAACCCTTCCTGTATCTTAACCAGTCCTACAAAATACACAAGTTATATTTATAGGCATAACTATGCAAAAGCAACCAAATTTCTACCATCATAATTTGCTTTGGATGAGAACAACAGTTCATTATTTGAAATAAAAATAAGAAAGATTCCTGACCCTCCACACATTGAGATGGACCCGCAGAATCCTGTGCGCGTGGTGGAGGGCCGCTCTGTTCATCTTCTTCTCCATGGCCAGTTTTTTCTTCTTCTTGTGCAAATAATACTGCATCCAGGCACTGGAAAAAAAAGGAATTATTGGTTTCAGTTTTCATCAGGAAAATATCAATGAGAATTGCATTTTATATCCAGATCGGGCTAAATAGCTGTGCATGAGAATTGATTTATAGTTCTGTGGACTGGGCTTTTGTTCACTAACCTAAAACACATGTTCTTCAGACTCATGTTGTAATGTCCATATGCTGTGGCATACATTTCAGGGGTGGGCTACAAAAATGGCACACAGAATTATCAAATGTTATTGATTTTCACATCAACACAATTTCATAATATACACTGTTAACCAATTAATGAATAAATAAATAATGTCACATTTAAACACTGTATAAAAAATATGTGCCACCTATTTAATTTAGTTCTGAAATGTATGTTTCATTTATAGAACTATGGCAATATAAACAATTCTAAATCAGTCTTATTATATCTTTTTTTTTTTTTGTAAATTTAATAACTTAAAATTTTGCTAAAATCAAATTACAATTCAATACCTAAAAGTATACACAAAAGACTTTTAATCAGAGAAAATCTTTAATTAATTGTTTACTGTTAAATCTGACTCAATATCAAACTATCATTATTAATTTCACAATATTTATACATGCAAACTTACATCTTGTAAATCTGACATAATAACGCTTTATCCTGACCAAATTCAACAAACTCTGATAACAATTGAAAGTAGATATTTGATTTTTTCTATCTCCGTCTTAACAATGAAAGTTCACCTGTCTGAATATTTCTTTTACTTTATAGTGGAGCCAAATACGCTCATTGACAATTACTTTTGCCCCAGAAATCAATACTAGATTCATTTACCTGGATGTCCCAGGTACTATAACAACCTTCTAACAGAATCAGTCTGTGTTAATATTTCATGACTACAAGCTTAATGATCAAAGTTACTCCAGTCTACACACATTCTCAATTACACAAGCTCTTGTCTTTGGTATTAGACAGTCAGACCCCCACCAATATCCAATAATAAGTCACACCTCTAATTCTATCATTCTTTTCTTCTAAATCTAAAAACTCTGTCTGAATTAATCCGTCTATGATACATGTACTTCTTTCTGCTGGGTCTAGGACAAAGAGCAATAAAGCAGAATATTAATTGAACAGAAAGAGATATATCCCATATTCCTCTGCTACTGATCCCATAATCCTTTGCTACAGCTCTTCGCTCGGACTACCAGTGATGATATGGACATATTACTCTGACTGAGATCTTTGGCCGAGACAAACAGGATTTAATTTCAAGAGGGGATTTCATGAGGTTCTGTGTTTTCTAAGGAAATGAGAAGATGTTTCCAGAGCCAAGGAGTAAGTCAGATCAGAAACCAAAGCCAATTCAAAGGTCAATAGTAAATTTTGTGTGATGTACGAGATGTTTTCCATCTTAATTTATTTTTCATTTTTTTTTTTAGGGGGGGGGGGGGGGGAATTCTACATTTTTGGTGGGTTTTTTTTAACTTTCCACTAGCTCTTTGGAGATTCAGTCCATTTTATTAAAACCAGTCGATCTGTCAGACTGATTGATCCATTATAATTTGGGAGAAGGATAAAGTTTAAGTACTGTTTATCACAATGAAACCTGTAAGTTTTTTTTATGAGACTTTCAGAGATTTTACATAGTTATGTTTAGCAAATGTATACATGATTTTAATCAATAAACATTAATGTTTTTGATCTACACATGCATTCTGTGATTCATCATTACTACCAGTTACCATGTATAATTAAGTCTAGAGTGCCATAATTGTTTTACATACGACTATACACATGCAGGCAAAATGCACTAGATTTCCAAGTACATTTCAAACTGATTTATTGCCATCTTTTGATCAGCAAAGTGTAAGCAATTATATCTTATCAGAAAACTTATAATCTATTTCAAAATCTAATTATTCAAATGATTTATTTGATTGGCATGCTGTAAGATGTACGTGCTGGTGATTGCACATGCAAAAATGCCTCCTATTTCAGTTTGACTTTTGTGCTTTAAGTGTTTTTGGAAGCTTGTACACATTTATAAAATTTTCTCATTATTCCTCTCTTTGATATATCCCATGCATGCTATGTATTTGCCTCCAACATGCAAGTTCTGCTGCAGTCAGCTGTGAGAAAATGTAAGGCTGCACACTGGTATTTACCACCCCTCCCCCACCCATCCCCCTTCCCCTGTAAAATCACACAAATTTTCACTAATTATTAAAAATAAGTCTAGTATGCACAATTTCACTCATTCAACAACTGTCAGAGAATTAAATGTTAAACATTTCAAACAAATCCAGATGCAATGAATTATACATGATGCTGAGGACAAGTTTTCAAATTTTTGGACACAAACCAATAAAAAATGTTTAATAAAAAATTCTGTTTAATATTATTTCATCAAATTAAAACCCCAAAAGGTTTAAAAATTCAAAGTGTATTATCAAATGATATTATTAGGACTCTTTAATTTTGTTTAAAATTGTTTAAAAGGTACATGTATAAGCAAATATGTGATATATTTATAGGTATTTTTTGATAATTTTTTCTCAAAATGTTTCAAATTTTTGTTCAATTCTTTTAAAAGTTAGATCAGCTAAGATTGTAACGGCAACCACTCTCTTTAAAAAAACTTGACAAAAACAAAGTCAGTCTGCAGCCGAACAAAGAATGAATGAGTTATAAAATAAGAAATGGACACCAATCCACGTAGTGTGAGAAATGACAGACTATGACAATATCAGAGTAAGCTTAAGAGCAGAGCAGACCCAGATTTTACGGCTCTTGGTAATGCCTTCAAATCGGCCACCAAAGTAACCTTGTCCTCTCTGAATGTTGACGGGAATGTCAATAAAGTCCTACAAAAAGTACAGTCAGGCCGCAAATTAGTATATCACTACACATATACTGGACACTGTGGCACCCTGGCTAATTAAGCTTAGCTGGGCTTATACTTTCATTTGTACTTAAATTAATAGATGCACCTGTTTGTTATATAGTGAAATAGTTATATCAGTAGATGGAATAACCTGGAATAAAGAAAACTTAATCCATATAATGTTCTGACATAATCTTATTTTCAAATTGATGATTTATCTCCACTGACTTAAAAATCTAATACAGATTGGTCTTAGGCACATTAATGGTGGCTAAATTGATCGATGAACAGACCTCAGTATTATGAAATGTGCTGATCCTTAAAAATTACAGTAAACCATTGGCAGAGAGAAAACATTAATTCAATAAAATATATAAGTTTCTCTGTATACAATACAATGTGACTGTGGTTAGAGATGCAAAATTCATTTTGTGTGTATGGACCTCATAGAAGCTATAAATCTAATGCAGGTAACTCAATGAGGTGATCACTTACATAAAATTTACATACTAGCTGGTACATGTTTATAAAATTGATATATTTGATCTGGGATTTATTCTAATTTCAGTTTACCAGTAACCACAACTTTGAATGGTGGAGAATAGAGGCAGCTTTTATTGCAGACACTGTGCTAAAGGATTATAGCGATATACTTTTGTATGAATGAAATTAAGAGGCCGGCCATATGTTACATAGTTTGACAATTGCTGCCTACAAGTATATCATGGTCAAGCAAGCTGTGGTAACTTTAAGTATGCTGAATTGAAAGATAGGAAATTATAGGAGACACAAAAATATTAACCTGTGCTTTATATTTTACTTTACTGGACTAAAAATGTATTGTAACTGATTCTGAGTTTTTGCTATTATAATCATAAGAGCGCATCGATGCATTTACAAAGGTGTCTTTTCATAATCTTTCTTCATTAAATAAAAGACCTGAAATTAAGATATTGACTTTTTATATTAAAATTACAATTAAGAAGAGTATTAATCCAAGCATTATGTTTGAGCAGACCAAATGTTCCCAGTTTATTAGGTATACATGTACTTACAATGCAAAAATTAATCACAATAATAATATATATGCAGGAAAATGATCTATATTAGATGTGACAGTTATAATTCATCATTTATAAAAATGAAAAGTATAAATATCATAAATCAAAGAGTGACCATTGCTCTAAGGTTGTGTTCAGCATAAAGCTAAAGAAAAAAGATGTTTTGAAATCTTTAAAAAAAATAGTGCTAAAATGTTGTACCATGTCCTTAACATCCTAGAAATGTGAAAATAAAAAAATCATTTTCTAAAGTATTACATCAACACACCATCTAAAATAGAAACCAGCAAATTAGAAAACAGATCATATATTGAACCAAATTTGAAGCATTGAAATTTATTTGTGCACACCTAAAAAAAAAATATTTTCTTGAAGAAAAAAAACCCAGGTCAATTTTAATACAATCTCTTTCTACATGAAAATTTTATTAAATGTTTCCAATTGTCCAATTTTATCAGTTTTAGTCCATTATTATAATCTACATCATTTTGTTTTTGTTCAAAGTAAATTTATTATGATGATCAAATTATTAACTGCTAAAATTAATCTTGGAATATATAGGTAAAATTCAGCCATTCATGACTTGATTATGTATAAACTCCTTAGGCTACATGTAAAGAACACACTACAAGTCATGTACATGTTCATGACACGGACAAGATTGTATTAATTCTAATATCTTGGATAAGTTTTCAAAAATATATGTAGTAGCATGTTTCAGATGCTTTGTTCATCAGTGCAGTTTATTTTGAAAAATGAAATGAAATGAAAAATAAATCTTATTAAAGCAATCAACCAACTAATTAACAAAAATTGGATGAATTGATCTAAAATTTATGAACATGATAATTCAGAAAAAACACTATCATATAAGAAATGTATGTTGTATAAAGCAGAGTTCTCGATACATAAACATAGTAAGACAAACATTATTTCTGCTTTAATCAACAAAAATGCAGATGGAAAAATGAATGTGTCCACTTTTTTTAAAAACTTGGTATTTTTCTTAATAATTTATTTCATTTTATGAATAAAATTTCTACTTACTATCATGCTTTCGTCATCAAGATTAAAAATGAAATCCAAATTGCTCTCAGTGATCACTTTGTTAGGAGGTTTCATATATTCCTCCACAAACATGTCCCTAAAAAAGAAAATAAAAATTATCAGAATGTTTACAGCAGATGTCATCATCACATTTGCCAATTGGTTGATATCTAAACTAAGAGCATTAATGATTTAAAAAATGTACAGTCATTTGAAAGCAATCATTTTGGTATCTTAAATTGAGGAATGAAATGTAGTTAATTATCTTATAGCTACAATGTAGATTTGTATTTATAAAAGCTAGTATATCTTCATGTGTAATTAAACCATGCAATACCAATTTAGTTCATCAATTCCATTCTCTTTCAGGTTTCTGAGCTTATCCAAGATAAACTGCAGTGGATCATCCGGACACATGACCGCCAAACCAGTGAGAAGTGCCTAGTGTGAAAAAAATAAACATTAACCAAGAATTTGACACCAACTCACAGGCAAATCCGCAATTGTACAAAAAGTGGTTACCAGTCAACACATAAAATCAAAAATATTGCATATATACATCAGAAGTTAATGCAGTCTGATTAAAATCAAACCTTCCAAATAGCTCCTTCATTTTGACGGCTGCGTGAATATTACCGTAAATAAGAGAGTGTCTATATACAATGGTCGTAGTATAGCTATTGTTTAAGTTACAGTATATCTCAATCTCTGCATTTCATAAAAGAAATATATTTCATCCCCAACACAAATTCTGACAACCACATCGAAATCATGCATCAGAATCTTAAGAAATAATGCATATGCATGGTTAATTCTACAGGTCGTATTCGTTTTGTTTACACCAATGTAAAATTTTGTGTTCTTGGCCATCCCTAGATTTAGTTTTATTACATAAATATCAGAACATCACTGCATATCAATATATTTTACTTATCAGAATACTCACTGTTATAACAAAGTTTTGTACTTGCCTCATATATATCTGGGAGCTTGTTTGAACGTAGATAGTGCTTTAGTTCGGGCTTTTGCCCCTTCATTGAAGCAGCCATGTTTGCCATTATGGATGAAAATACAAAATTGCAGTCGAAAAAGTATATGAATTCAAATTAAAACATATAAACAAAGACTTAAGTTGGAAAGAACACACAACCCGCCATATTGTTTGCTAGCAACAAGAAACCCGGATGTGAAACAAGGTGCTTGGTTAAGTCGTTCCACGGATGGTCGATAACTGACTGCATAATATTGACAGTGGGTATTCCGACTCAGTGACACTACCCTTCACATGGATCCATACCAAAGATTGAAGAAAATATATCCTACATCAATTAAAGAGAATATTTTCATAATTTGGGAAAAAAGGTTGACAAAAATGAATTCTCTGCTTTCCGAAACAAAAAGCTGTTAAAATTATAAGCTGTTTAAAATTCCGGCCTGCAGTACTAAATTTTAGATAAATTTTAGAATATGTTACTTAAAAAGTTGATGCCATTCGACCTATAAAATTTACTTATTTTCCTTTGAACCCTCTCTGATAAATATAAAAAATGACGGAGAAAATCATATATATTTAAAGTTGGTTTTTTTTTTGTTTTTTTTTTTTGTAATTTTATGCAACATGATGGGTTAAAAGAATTTCTGTAAAAAAAACTACCAACTACATTTATGTGCGTACATATATGTAATACATGCTTATACATGCATTGATTTTTTTCTGATTACACGAAAGTGCACGTGCATAAATGCATATACAGCAATCCGATATTTTCAAAATCGATGTCTTTATTTTTATAATAGTCAGGGGTGGGGCCAGTAGTGTGGATGTTTACTTAGTATAATTTGTTTCAGTAAAGACTAATAGCATACACATAACTGAGAACCGGTATATAAATACATGTACCACTATTAAGTATAAACTACGTAAAGGATATTTATAAGCCAAAAACTGTCCATTTTTTGAGAGAAAGAACCGATCGAAGTCCGCAGTGCCAATATTACTTCTTTCTCTAATAGAATGGACAGTTTAAGCCTCATATCATCAACATTAACTCTTTTGTTTAAAGAATTGGCAATATCAGATAAACAAATTAACAATGACCGAGGAACATGCAGTTTAATAAAACCAGTCTTGCATAGAACTGTTTCGTTCCTTAACTAACCGGACAGGTTTAAGCGTAGTATAAGATAATCCTCAATTCCAACAATTAAGTTTTAAAAAAAATTGCAAAAAGATAACAACTACATGTAGTATATGGGAGATTTAATAAAAAGTGGTTAGAATACGACAGTTTTAATTAAGAAATATCACTCATTGGCACATACACAAATACAATAAACAATGTACTATAGAAGCAGAAATATTCGTTGAGGATTTAATTTCGTTACTATCGTTGGCAGTATAAATCAACGAAATTAAATTCATGACGAAGTATTATAAATGAATACAGAGCCAGTTGATAGGCGATACATTTTAGGGATTAAAGAAATTAAATGCCAACGAAATTGATATTTTTGAAAACAACGAAAGTTTAGCCCAACGAAGATATGTGCATCTACTTGTAAAATACCTCATTGATCATAAAGTTTCGTTTGCATATTGCACGTTTGATTAATTTCTTGACTTTTTGAACACAAGTATACACTTACTTTTCAATTTAATATCTGTATTTGAAGAAAAAATATATAAAGTACATATATATGTACTTCTATCGATGTTAGAATTAGAAACGTTAAACAATAATACAATTACAAAGAGCGTCAAGTCAGAAAATTTAAGTCTCGACTTATCTTGCTGATATTAGTTTGAAATCAACATGACATCATATATTTATAGTCTCACTTGATCTCTTTTAAAAATTCATATATGATCTTCTTATCGGTCCAACTTCTCTCAAATGCTTGGATAATGTCATCTTTCGGAATGTCCACTCCACACTGGAAGTGGACCTGAGCGATGGTCGATGGTCGTTCTTTCTTGTTCAACTGGATTTGGACGTTGGCGACTTTCATCTCTTTCCCGGCGACTTCTTCAATGTGGGTGTCCTGAAGGTCAATTCTCAGACATAGATCCCTGTTGTTCTCTTTCCGTCAACAATGGTCTTTTGTTGCGAAGGGTAAATGAATTCATAAGCGGTGCCTTTTCTTCCAATTAGTCGATCATATGCATCTTTCATGTCTTCCTTCATTTTATTGGTAACGTCGTAGTACAATCTTTTAACATCTACATTAGTCTTGTCCAGGTCTGATATTTCGAAGTCGTCGACATGTACAAAACGCGCCATTTGTACGTTGATGAATATATTTCCAAAATAGTAAAGAAAGCAACTCCTGTGTTTCGCTGAGAATGTCTGTCCGTTAACTTCGTGTTTAATAGCCTATAATATACTTACATACCGTACATTTGAAAGATGAATTTCTGTAGAATTAAGATTAAACACACCTTTCAATTATTTCACACATGTTAGCATTAGATAGCATAATTTTTATTTTTAAACAAGAGGCCTATGGGCCTTACCTGTCACCTGGCTGATAACAGTTGCCTTGAGAAGGTTAGATTCATATAGAGAAATGCATTTCTAACATTTTATGGCTCCAATCAAAACCACATTTTAACTTGTGTATTATTTAATTGATTACGATGCATGGATATATTTTAAAAATGGTTAGTAAAGTGACGGATCTGAATGGAATTCTAAAATATTGTTCACTTGTGAAACACAGGGAATTTAAGGGGTATTATGATAAACTACTGTAAATGTACACCTTTTTTACAGTGTGAATAAACTATAGAAAATAATCTAAAATTGCAACAAATGAGGGTTGAAATCTGGAACTAGGGGCCTATTAATGCCTTTGGAATTAAAATGTGAAAGATTTTTTTTCGCACATTATCTCATCTTTCTCGAAATCCTAAATCCTTCGAACAAACATACATTGGCATGTTATTTTAACGTCTATTTATTTTGTTGTACCTCAAGTGATTTTACATAATTTAGTTGTATTTCTTAGGAAAAAAGTAGACAGTACCTATTTGTTTAAACAATTATAAATCAATTCTTTTTTTAAACATGTCCAACTTTATGATAGACGAACTTCTGATCGAGAAAAATGTTGTCGTTCAATATGTCGTGTCTCTGACCAATTCTAAGTGAAACCCAGTGAATGAAGCTTTGTAGGAAGACGTTATAAGAAATAACATAAAGGAAAAAGTAAAAATTGTACGCCGTTGAAATTTTATACGCAGAATGATGCCATCCTCGAGAACGTTTTCCTATGGATCCACTATACCAATCTTCACTCGTAATGCCCTTAACATATTGAAATATTTTGTGCATTTTAATATTTTGAGACCCCCACCCCTCACTAAAATCCAGACGGTAGAATTCGGTATTATTTTATTTATTTACGTAAAAGGTAGGACATGATATAATTACTAATCATATATAATAAATTGAGAAAAAAGCTATTGTAGCATTTTTTAATCTGCTTCGAAATGCGGAAAATGACACCTCTATTTTGAGATGAACCAAAAAAAAAAAAACAGATGGTCGATTTTCTTGAAACTTCGCAAAAAAAAAAAACTAGAGTTGGTTTAAATGGCATATGGTTTTAAAAAAAACAGAGTTTTGCTATTGTAGTTTATCCGCAAAAAAATCATTAAATCGGACTCCTTAAATTAGATAATTTTTGTATCAAATCATACTCGAAGCATTATTAATCCGATTCTGATTCATGTACATGTAGACCGATATGAAATTGCTCATTATGTGTAATAAAGACGAAACACGATTTTAGCGCCATTGACACAGTAAACGGGGTAAATACATGTATACCCCCTTCCCGCGAGATACGCATGTACCGAAAGTGTTTATTTCTTCTTAAAAAAAATTCTCTATACGAAAATCCACTTGAAGGTAAAGACATAGAACACACGAAGCAAAGCACGAACCTGTTTGTATGGAACGCCTCAACTGCCTTATGTAGGTAATCTTCATAATATGATGATACTTTAACATTACATGATGGTACTTTAACATTACGTGCTGATACTTCAACATTACATGATGGTACGTTAACATTACATGCTGATACTTCAACATTACATGATGGTACGTTAACATTACGTGATGGTACTTTGACATTACGTGCTGATACTTTAACATTACATGCTGATACTTTAACATTACATGATGGTACTTTAACATTACGTGCTGATAGTTCAACATTACATGCTGATACTTCATTATATGATGGTACTTCACCATGCAGTGGTTCTAAAAATAGGGAAGTTTTAACATTGGGCTGTTTCTCTGTTTCAGAGATTGATCACATAGGACTAAGGTCCACTGAGACTAGTTTGGATATTGTCAAAAACCTGGAACTACAAATAATAAAAAACAGGATTCTGCTTGAAAAATATATGTTATTGAAAAACTGTAGATACTCAGATTATGAAAACCACTGGCAAACAATTTGTGAGAAATTATAACAAGTTTTATGACATATGTGATTGCTTAAACTATTCTCTTTTTTTTTTTTAAATCATATTGACTTGTGAACAAATATATTCGCATAGCCCCCTAACTCCGTCACTACCCTAACTCCGTCACTTTCGGGAAACTCCTCGCCGTTTGAAATCAAGTACGATTATGACGTCATTTTTTACATGTAAAAAATCTTTTATCAAATGTCAACAATTTGCAACGGTTAAATTTAAGAATATGTCAAAAAATAACAGAATTAAACCTTGTTCATTTTATGCACCATTAATTGTGTGAAATCAGCTAAAACTTTTTCACGGGTGCACTAAAATATCGATATTTCTGACATGCGGGCCCATTCGATCATTTACGGTGGTCAGCCATTTTTAGAGAGGTCAAGATGAAATATTTCACATGTAGTACATTTTTGATTAAGGTAATTAATACATTTTTTTCAGACCACAATAGCCTTAATGCACTACTCTTGACGATAACGTCAAATCGCTTATGCCGATACTTTTGCCTTATACAGGGTATATAGATATATCCGGTATATCGCTATTTAGAATATGCTATACATTTCTAAAAATGTAATAAATAGATAATTTAATAAGTAATATATTAATTAATGATATAAAATATTTGAAATATATAAGGACATAAATCAAACGGCATCCATAAATTCTGAAAAGGCCATTGTGATTGTTGTTACATGGACCCATTTTTTATTCTGGCGATCATTTCATTTCGATGAAATTAAATACAATTTAAATTGTATGCACCATTTTTACTTATTATAACTTGGCCTAGATACAAATTGAGTTTTAACTAAATTGTTAATGTGTCTTTATTCCCTGCCATATCATAGAGCATGTGGGTGACGGAGTTAGGTTCATAAGTTATGATGGCACGTGTGATAAACGTCGTATTCAGAGGGCTTATTTGAATAAAAATAAAAATATTTTTGTTAATAATTTTATAAATTATATTGTTTCAGATTATATTTAGTGATTGCAAATGATAAAAAACCACAAAAAATAATTTACAGAGAAACGCGGGAGGTTTTCTGCTTATGGTGACGGAGTTTGGGTACTCGGGGATACAAGTACCCCCTTTTCTATTGTATTTTTTTTTATCTTCTATATCTCCCTTTTTCTCTTTTCATTTACTGCTATATATATATATATATATATATATATATATATATATATATATATATATATATATATATATATATATATATATATATATATATATATATGCTGTCTATAGTTTAAAATTTAAATTCTTCAGAAATATTTTTGTACAAGTTAACCACTCTGAGTTTAGTAAATCCGGTAATCCTTTTTGGTACAAGTTAACTACAACGTATATCTGGTCAATCACTCACTTTCTGTCAGCCTTACTGACCAGTCCGCTCTCACTTTGTCTATCGTCTTCAATCTGGTTAGATGCGTGCCTCGAGCCACTAAGTAAGTCTTTTTTATTGAAGTTATTGGTTAAATCTGTCAGTATTTAATTGTATTTTTGAAGCATAGTTACAGATGGAAATTTTATTATGCAGATAAAACATTCTCAAAAGTATGGCACGCCATTATGGTCTTTAAAGTAATTTACATATTTTTTCTATGTATGAAGTAAGGTTCTATATTTTCCTATTTAGTAATTTGTTATTTCTATTTGTTGTAGTTTTTTACCAATTTTATTCACGACGGCAATGTTTTCCACACAAAATAAACTATGAAACCCGTGTGACTTTTGTTTGCGTTGTGCGTTGTGCAAGGTTAGCTATCTGCCTGCACCAGGCAGAATAATATACTAGTATATATATATATATATATATATATATAAATCATTTTTTTTTTTGCAAGAAAACACGTTTTCACACTACACGGATTATCTATTTCCTTTAGATTAATAAGATATTACAATATGTAGAATCTTGAAATGTATGAAATATGTGTGTATGTGGATTTATGTGTAAACAAAAAGAAAAAGAAAAGCTGGAACTGAAGAAGTACACAATACACTACAGCTCATGAGAGAGGATCTCTACTGAATAAAAATATTGTCGAAACATACGATTTGTTTTGGTGCAATGTATTTAGGCAAACGACAACCACACATGCAACTTATAAGATCATGCAAAGGATAAAGCATTGCATTGCTGTTGAATCTGATTTTAGCAGTAACTGTACTGTTGAACAAATCAGTGCTTTCATTGCCCACTCTTTCACGTGGATCTCCAGGAATCTACATGTAACATGAATGACAGAAGTATTTGTTTAGGTGCTTTTAAAAAAAAAATTAGCTGTTCGCTCTGACTTAGCGCTAAAAGATTGGGTTCTGAATGCACATTTTTAGACCAAAATTCCCTGAAGGACTTTTGGTACCCCCTGATTTTTATGCGCTGAGCCCCAATAAACTCACAATGCAGCCATTCTTTAAAATTTAAAATGACCCATTTAAAAGACAACACTTTATCAAATAGTAGCATTTGTTGAGTATCTCGATCTAAACTAGTTTTAATGGACCTTAGTCCAATCTGATCAATCTCTGAAACGGAGAAACAGCTCAGTGTTAAAAACTTTACAGGCATCCACGTGTTCTGAGTTTTAGCGTATTTCGTTCCCTAGGCGACGCTTCCCTAACCCTATTTTTAGAACTACCGCATAGTGAAGTACCATGTAATGTTGAAGTATCAGCATGTAATGTTAAAGTACCATCATGTAATGTTAAAGTATCAGCATGTAATGTTGAAGTATCAGCACGTAATGTTAAAGTACCATCATGTAATGTTAAAGTATCAGCATGTAATGTTGAAGTATCAGCATGTAATGTTAAAGTACCATCATGTAATGTTAAAGTATCAGCATGTAATGTTGAAGTATCAGCACGTAATGTTGAAGTATCATCATATTGTGAAGATTATCTACATAAGGCAGTTGAGGCGTTCCATATGTTTGTAACAAAACCACTACAACTTCATGATGGAAACTTAAATTCAACTCGGCATTATCTTATTCCATCTTAATTTCTACGTCTTCCTATCCTTGTCAGTCTGTCTCTTTTTTCTTTCATTGCGAAATCTGTCAAACTTAACGGTATACCTATCTTTTTCGTCGTCGTCATTGTTGTTGATAGACCGAGATGGTTGTCACGTGACACATTAAAGGCAGGGTTATTCCAATCTTTTGTATTTTCTTACGGCACGTAAAACATAAAACGCATTTTTTTTTAATTCTCGTATCTGTGTTATATATACGATTGACTACGACAACGGAATTTATGTGAAAGTCCTATCTTTAAATAAAGTAATGAAGCAAATAATCAGATCTTACTTATGTGATTCAGTAAAAAAATGTCATGTATGCATGTGCCTTTAACAATTTAGAATTTACACTATCAGAGGATGCTTGCAAAATAATCCCACCCATTGTAGCATTGTAGTGTTTGAGTGATACTTAAACATTTTTATTATATACACTGTATTTCTATGTTGAACTTTTAACACATCGTGTTGAGCCTGGTTTTAACAATTTAGCACGAGTCTGCTACCACTAGAAAAGTCACCTGTGCAATATTTGACGTTTTAACCGCCAAGTTCAGGAGCGCTAAAATATTCCATATTTCAACAATGACCATAACAACTGCATAGCAATTAAGATATCAGTGATATGACTTTAATTAAAACTTTTTTTCATTTATGATAAATACAAGTGGATTTAGCTCTGAATTTCTCTTGCTATCCATAGTACATGTACATTGACGTTAGTAATTATTTTACAGAATATTCAAAGTGCCCGCCAAATAAAGAATATCGATTCGTTCCAACAACGTTAAACCCCATTTACCAAAAAATATTGGCGAATGTTACTTTAATTTGTAAAAATATTTAGTGCTTGTACACACACACACACACACACACACCCACACATATATATATATTCACAAAAACGAAATTCTCAATTTTTCTTCTTCAAACGTTTAATTTAGTGAATTATCATAGATTGACAGATGGCCAGACAGGACAAAAACAATGTTCCCATGATTTTCCATCTTGATGGATTTCAAAGTATAACATGCACAAACCCTGTAACTATTTAAAAAATGCATTTGATATAATTTGACATGAAATCAATAAAACAAATGTAAAATTTTCTATGTAAAAAATCTTTATTACTTTGCATCTACAGGCAAATAACAGTTTCAATCTCTGATTATTGGAACTTGAAAACGGGACTCTCCTGTGGTTTTAGTTTTTGTAGGCTTTTTAACCATCCATATATTAATATCTCAGATGTAACCTTACGTGCATTCTCACTCATCAATAGGAAGTTCGAAAATTTAGATTTAATTATGGCAAACTGCACGTGCGTCCTCGACATGACTACATCCATGGTAACCAATTTCGATACTTTTCTTGCACGTTGCCAATGAGGTTTCACTTCCCGTGCACAGTAGGTGGTCTAACAAAATAAAACCATGTCCTCCAGTGGTGGATGAACCCTGAAGGCCCTGGGCAGACCTGTAATATATTTGTTTTATTGATGCTGTTATGACATTTCACAATAGAAAGTATAGGACCATAACTATGTTCAATCAATATGCATGTATTCTTAATTTTTTAAAATTAAATTATTGCCGATTAATGTATTTCATAAAATCTATATGCGCTGGGTCTTAGTGGTAAGAGGAATTAAACAAAACCATTGTCAAATATGCATTTCTCAACGCATGATTTAGAATAAATTCTAAGTTCTAAGAAGCGCCTTGAATTGCTACCCATGATATCCCAGCATTCTGCACGCTACCCGAGCATCGTTGTCATCCCAATCATCGTCACACACAGTTCCCCAGCCCTCTCCAAAGTTTACCTCGACTCTTCCATTCGATGGCGACGATCCACCGACCAAACGTATGTCCACTAAAAAGTTTTCCATTATGATAAACTTAACGTACTATCTTATGTAATATTTAGAGTATACATTTTTAAGAGTTTTTCCTCAAAGACCAATCTAGGAGGCGAACCCGCTGAGATTGGAAATGGATGATTTCAAAAATTACTCTAAAAATTGTGTATCATTGATTAATTCATACAGCCTCTGTCTGTCTGCATGTGTTTCTCTCTCCGACCACTTACTGCATGCGACTCCGACGTCATGTTTGTGGGTATGATATGGATTTGGCTCTTCCGAATAATGAGGACAATCATAAAGTGAATTTTCATCTCCGTTGCAATGTAAACCATAAAGACTTGTGTCGACATACCCTGTACCTTTCCCAAAATACAGAGGAGAATTCTCGTGTATAGCCGCTGCGTTTTTTCTGAAAACAAGATGATTTTTGTCTGATAATAAAATAAATGTTTTATTATTCCTTCCACGGTACGAAACTGCGATACCGTATTTCATAAGTTTTATAAATAATGTACTTTGGCGAAGTTTTAGTTGGTATATAATAAAATGGTTGAAGTTAAACAATCTTCAATTATTTTATAGGTCCTACGTCATTTACTGATATACATGAAAGTCAACTTGCTCAGCATAAGAGCAGAACTGTAGCTACTGTGAGGGAGTTTATTGACGTTTTCTCTGTTTGATTCAAGGCTTATAGAATTCAAAGTATACTTAAAGTACTGGAAAGCGGTTACCAAAGACGCATATAAGGGGAACTTCAGTGTGCATGTACAATATAACACAAAATCAACATTTTACACTAGCCAGTATTTTCCCTTTCCTGGAATACCTGTGTGTTGTCATTCTAAAATGAGTACAAACAAGCGTTCGATGTTTTTAGTTACATAGTTCTGAGTATAGGACGACATTTACTACAATCTGTATGACTAGTATTTTTAACATTTAATTAACACTATTCTATTCAATATATATTGAATGTGATTAGGCAGCAGGCAAAGCCTCGTAGCGACATATCAAGAAAACGGGAGCATCGAGGATCTGATTTAAATCAGAATGGTTTTTTTAAAGTTAAAAATTGTATTATAGGACTCCTACAATATAATACGGTGAAATGTAGTATGTACATGTATCATTGGGTGTGCATATATCCTTCACAAAAATAATCACCGAAATTTTTATAGCGAACTTGTAACTTTGATGCATACTTTTACAGGCCAGAGGACGATATCCTTGTATGATGCAATGCCATACAGTATTTCTTCATATTAATTATTTCGAAATGATTTTTCTTTCAGACTACTGCTTGAGTAAATTGTTGTCATTTAATAGGTCGTGTCTTTGACCAGCTCTGAGTGAAAACCTAGTGAATGTTTGGTTCACTAAGAAGAACAATATATGTAATAGTAACTGAAAGTGTGAATCTAGTTTACTCATTTAGATTGTCAATTTGATTTTGAAAAATAAGTTCACACATCAAAATAAATAGTTCGGCTCTCAGTAGTCGCATTTCTTTGACTGATTTATCGAACTAAGTAGTGCTTCAAATGACGAAGAAACCGGTTGCTTAATAGATTGATTACATGCTATGCTAAACGCTTAAAAAAAACTGTAAAATCAAAATTCTGAAATAGATATAAATATTATTTATATAATACATACGTC
This sequence comes from Magallana angulata, assembly GCF_025612915.1. NCBI lineage: Eukaryota > Metazoa > Mollusca > Bivalvia > Ostreida > Ostreidae > Magallana > Magallana angulata. The sequence goes on from NC_069118.1 coordinate 11,848,295, forward strand.
GGATATCCTAGCATTCGACATACGACCTCGGCTGCCTTATCGTCAAAAGTGTACAAAAGATTGGATATTCTGGAAGATACCGTCGCCCAAGTTCCTTGATAGGACACCTCTACTCTTCCCATCCAGGGTGTGGACCCGTTCACCAATCTGATTCTACCTTTTAATTAAATCATCGTAATAAATATTACTTTAAATAGATACGATGGCTACGATTTGATTTTGTGTCGTAATTGATTTGTAAAAATAATATCATGTTTTTTTTCCAGAGACATAAATAACATGTTATATATGTCTCTGTTTTTTTCTCATCAGCAAAGTATTGGACAGGCAAACAAAGTCTTGATAATTTGTAGGCTCTTTATCTCGCATCAAAACTAAAAACTTATTTAATTAAGTAAGGTAAAGCGTTAAACATACAATGTACCTCAAATAAAGCATCATGACAAAATAATTTAACAATTTTTACCCCGTCTTTTAAGCTGTCTTACTGTTGTGCTTCTTTCCAAGACAGTGCAACCATAAAAGCGACGAGGGGCATGGTTACATGTAAAACTATACATCAATGCATTTGGGACGAGTGTTCGTGCTTGATACAGTAGAGCGATGAGACTTTTATTAAACTAAAATGGGTTTTTTTCGTTTAATTAACCACTGAATCATTATTTATTGAAAGATGAAATCTCGTTTCAACAACAGTGTTGGCGTTGTGATTTTTTAACGTCCCGCTGTCTACAACTTCGCTAGCCAAGGGTTTTTATTCCACTTCGTTTTCCACAAATTTATAAAAAGCGGATAGGAAGTACACCTTGGCTAGCGAAGATGCTTAGTTTGCAAATGTGATTTACATGTATATTTTAAAATCCATTTAGTTAATATGTTGAAAGTTTAAATTATATTTCTTTGCCTGTCGTAAAATCAGTCTCGGCACGTAGTACTAGTAGTATTCAAGTTTACAAATCAATGTTTACCTGGGATAATATTTCCTTGTTGCAAAGCATTGACACCTTCCGTGATGTTCTTGAGTTGTGCCTCTAGTTTGGTTGACAAAGTTGTTAAACGTTGTTCTACAGCGGCAAATTCAGATGTAGACACTTTTTGTGTCAATGCTTGTGCTAAGTCGGATGTAGATACTTTATGTGCCAAGGCTTGTGTTAAGTCGGATGTAGACACCTTTTGCGTTGACAAAGTTGTTAAACGTTGCTCTACAGCGACCAATTCCGATGTAGACACTTTTTGTGTCAATGCTTGTGTTAAATCCGATATAGACACTTTTTGGTTTAAGACAAGTGTAAATTGGCGAAAGGCATTTTCAAGATTAGTAAGTTTAGCAAACATATCTGTCATGTTAGTACCGCTCAAGGTTTGAAGATGGTTAGCTAGTTCATTTTCAACAGTAAACTTCAACACTGCAATTTCATTACTCAGCTTCAAGATATCATTCGAGTTGTAACTTCCGTTCTTCAATGCTTGTATCTCCTTCGTCAAATTTAGAAACATCGACGACGATTCGTTGAAGACGGCCGATCGCAGATTGTCAATCTCTCTCGTTTTTTGTTGTAGAATATTTTTGATTTGCATCACTTCTTGCATAAGGAAAACCAATGTATCTTGATGCGCAGAGCTGGTTGGAGTTGTTTTCTGTTGATTGTTTATGTTATCCAAGAGAAGTCCGTGGACAAAAGTCAAATGTAGAGTTAGAATGACAACGAGACAACTAACCGTTACGGCAGACATCTTTTTTTAAAGATTATGATAGGTTCTACCAACGGGATTTTTTATACACCGTTTACCCGAGTGTTTTCTTGAAAACTGAAAAAGTATACCCACGGTCGGATCAGTTATAAGATATATTATCTCAAAGTCCTCTGTAAAGACTTGGAAACAGAACAATTTATCGTATATGCTCTTTACGTCTTTCAAGTATTCTTTATAAATGTTAAGCACTGTCAGATTATAAAAATCAACAAAGTGTTTCCATATATACATCTTAACAATTTTATTATCGAAAACAAATATCATCTTCATACCAGATAAGAATTAAAGCAGTTTTTGCCATATAAAGAACAGTAATAAGAAATTTATCTCTAAGTACCTGTATCTATAATACAAAAAAAAAAAATTAGGCAAGCGTCTAAAAACTTCTAAAATTGTTACCCCGCAAGTAAAATCAAATACTGTAGATTTCTAATTAAACGCGAGAAATTGATATCCGCGTAAAATCGCGAGGAGCACCCTTCGCTGATTTTAAAATCTCGCCATTTCTGTTTTTTTTTCAAATGCCCGGACAGTTGGTATGTTCCTTTGCTACTATAGACTCTGTACTCTCACAATCATATTTAAGGTTAAAACAAATTAAACTTCCACTTTCTGTTGGTACTTCTTTTGAATTCTAAATCTACATCTTTTTCACTTACTAAGGTTAACATGGATGGTTAATATGTGTGTATCTATTGCACAACCAGATATCGATCTCTCTTATTTATTATCTATAAATGTATAATCGATGGTCATTTATGTGATTGATTAGCATGTGTGGTTTGGCCAATGACAATCCTATATTGTATTGTTTTAGATTAGCTGTCTTTAGTTAAAACGTTTCCTTATATTATTTTTTTCAAATTTGTTTCACTCATATGTCAATATCCAATATATATTGTATATTAATAAATCAATATGTACTCGAGGAAAGGTTTGCTGGCCACAGTACCTATTCGCATCACACTTGCTCCAATCCAAATAAAAAGGAAGTAAGACAATATCTAGTGAATTTAAACTATTTAAAACGAATTTAAACTTTTATCTGATAAATAAGACAAAACTAAGCGTTAAATGCTTAAGAGGGTTTCTTTTTATCTAACATTTAACGCAAAAGATACCACAGAGTCTGCGTCATCTGTTTCATATTTGGATATTTTACTGGAAATGGACATTGAAAGTAACCTAACGACAAAACTTTGTGATAAACGCGATGACTTCAATTTTTCTATAGTCAAATTTCCTTACTTTTGTAGCAATATACCTTCATCACCTGCATATGGTGTTTTTGTCTCTCAGTTAATTCGATACACAAGGGCATGCTCTTCGTATAAACAGTTTCTAAGGCGAGACAAGATACTGATAAACAAGTAGATAAAACAGGACTATTAACAGTCTCGTTTGAAGTCATATTTTCGTAAGCTCTATGGTTGATACAACGACCCTGTCAGCAAATACAATCTTCCACTTGGTCGCATGCTGACTGACGTTTTTCATTCTAATTGTTAGACCATAATTAATCACCTAATTGTCTACGGACTTTTCCGTTTTTCCCGATTACGACAATGAGCACATGGCGGGTGTGACCGGTCATGCAGCAGAGAATGCTCACTCCTCCTGGGCAACTGATCCCACCTCTATCTTTTAAGAGGTCCGTGTTGCTCTGCTTTGAATTTGTATTTCGTTTTATGGAGTTTTTAGATGGTTGACAGTTTGTTATTGTCATTTTTCATTTTTACCATATATCCGGTTTTCGTCGCGTGTCAAAAAATTTGCGAAATTAGGTAATTAAATCTGTAGTATTTTTAATTTGTGTCATTCATTTTATTGCAATTTTTAAGGTTACGTATAGAAAATCACACAAAATAAAAATACTGCGTTTTCAATATTGTGTGATTTGAAAGACATCGCCAAAAAATCTAAAATTAGATCATCGCGAAAATTACTTCGTATATTCGTGATTAGTTACACTCGTAAGATGAATTCATTGAAATAATCCTAGAAATTTGCTATATACATGTTTTCTTCCATTTGACTACAATTTGTGATTATTGGGTCTTAAAATAAAATACTGTCTTTGGAAAACGTAAATATTCTGATGGCGAATTTATTAATTGATGCGAAAATAAATTATTTCAAAGAATTGTTTCAATTGGTGATGCTGATTTTTTTAAAACTAAAGTTTTAAAAACCTTTCGTTGTAAAAAATGTAAACTTATATATTTCACCTCGACGGAACTCAAAATCAATTTACTATATCCGTATAAATACTGATGCTTTATCTATGTTCGTACTAAATGCGCTCTACTGTGGATATTAATTTTGTACAGGAGAACACGATATATAACAGTTAGATGATAAAGTTTATCCCTACAAGATAAACAACGTTATGCAGAAGACTTAGATTTTTTTATGATTAAAATCCAGAATTTTTGTGTCCCTTCAAACCTTTTGTAACCTTTGTTTATCAAAACCTTTATACGCATGCGCATACTCATCTACTTCGGAATCTTTTTTTCCGCTGTATCAGAAATCGCCCCCCTTCCCTACCTCAAATTTTGAATATTTACCATTTTCAGCTAATGTTTGTTTGTTTCAAATACTGTGTTTTTGCTTGTGTCTTTTTATGTTTCAGAAATATGCGGAAAATAGCCTTCGTCATGAAGAAGAAGCCTGGTTATGAAGAATTGATGTGTTGCACAATTTTGACAGTAAAACTTTTGATATTTCCAGGTCCGATTGCACTTATATAAACCTTTTGTGCTATTTTACCACAAACACTTGTTCACTTAATCAAGACATTGTTGTATAATAAAAGTCATGACATCGGTGTGAGAATATACGCATTAAACTGCTTTTAAATGCATTATTCAATTAATACCAATTTTAATCAAGTAGTTAATATGAAATAACTCTTACAACGTTCACCAGTCTATTATTTACACTGTTGGTATTGAATTTAAATTCATTTCTTAATCGATCAAAACAAGCAGTTATATGATTTTTTTGGATTGCAAATTACACACGAAGCACCAAAGAAAGCAATTTATTGTTTTAAAAAATCAAAACGCTTTCATGTCATAAAATTATGACAATGAAATGCATGTATTTCCGAAATTTCAAATGAATAAGATGTTTGCTGAATGCCCAGTGCATTCTTTATGGAAACTTTTGTTGTTGTATATAAATAAATATATACCGACATGTATAATAATATAATGATTAATATAGATAAATAACCGAAACAGAATCCTGAACCATCCAATTCCAATAAAAGGCGCAATTAATTACAAATGAGGTCCTCTTCATAAATTCAATTGTTTTTTGTATCATGCATCATTCATCATGTACTAGAATTAAGAATCATTCATAACTGCCAAATATATTTGTTTTATTTTGTCAGTAAAAAAAAATAACGACAAAATGTTATCGATTCGGAAAACTTTTTATTTATTAATTAAAAGAATACAATTCAGGATCTATGCAGAAAACGGATTTAATATATCAAGAGTAAATATAAAATTAATGTTCAGAGAGGGGCAATATCACGTAGCTCAGATCGACTACTAGTGTCTACTACCGTAATCTTCATCGCCACAGAGGTGGTTACTTCTTCACATTTCTGTACACGTATATGATCTTCTTCTCGGTCCAACTTTTTTCAAACGCACGCTTGATAACATCTCCTGGAATTTTCACTCCACACTGGAAGTGTACCTGAGCTATGGTTGATGGTCGAATTTTCTGGTTCAGTTGAATTTGGATGTTAGCGATTTCCATCTTTTTTCCTGCGACAGTTTCGGTAAAAGAGTCTTGATAGTCGATCCTTAGGCAAAGATCGCTGTTATATCCTGGACGAGAGTTCTTTTTCACTCCGTCGACAATGGTTCCTTGCTTTGTACCGAATGTAAATTCGAAAGAATCGTCTTTTCCTAGCAACCGTATAAACGCATCGTCCATATCTTTCTTCATCCTGTTTGAAACATCGTAATGAAAGGTTTTCTCATTTACCTTTGGCTTGCCATTATCATTAACCAGGAATCCTCCTTCCATCGCTAACACAATATTCTGGAAGCCTTTAGGGTCTGGAATTAAAGCCTTGATGATATCTGTGGAACTGCTTGCTCTATATTCACCATTTATATACACTTTGTTTGGGATTTCCAAAATTCCAATTGAATAAGATGATTTGATTTTGCCATGGTACCGTATCCAAACATGACTCAACAAACTTAGATTATGAGGAATATAGATCTAACATGTGATATATTAAATATAGAGATGATAAGATTTTGTATTGAAAATCAACGAATTGCATGAGAACGGTTGCTATTTCTCTAGTAAATAGACCGACAAAAAGTGACTTTTCCGTTCATCCATAATATTTTCACCTCTAACGAATGACACTTACTTTAGTTGATCATGATTTACTTTTGATATCTTTTTAAAACAAGATTTTTTAAAAGATTAAGTTGTCTACAAAAATATAAATGACAAGTTTGATCAATTGTTTTTTCAAGCTAGAGCATTGCTTTAATATTAATAGTTGATGTACATAAAAAAGATATGAGTCCCAAACTGTCTATTCTCTGAGAAAAAGAAATACTCTTCACATTTATATCTTTATGCCCAAATTTCCAAAAAGGCATGACATTATATTATGTAAAATGTAATGTTTCATCTATTCCTAAACAAGAGAAACGTGGGAGAGAATTTAATGCAATTTTTCAAATAATTTTCCCAAAGTTAAAAAAATTGTTGGCTCTTTATATCGAACATAGAACCATTTTAAGAAGAACTTGGACTTTGGGTAGCCATGACATGACATGACAGTCATGTTGTTAATTTTGTATTTACTACCACCCGGTAAATTCAAAATTTACAACATGACAATTTCATTGTCAGCCACTCAGCCATATGGCTCTTTGAAATCAACACGATTTGTCTGGCTTTTGAAACCGCGTCATATTTTACTTGTTTTGACGCAGGAATCAGATAGATACGTCCTACTGTAAGTCCAAGATCTTGTTAAAATGGTTCTATTTTATTGGCTTATGTATTCCCAGGACATATAACGCTTATGAATGTGTATGACCTCTACAAAGTTGGAACGTACAATGAAAATCGCTATTAGTAATATCATATCTTGTTTTTGAAGAAAAAATGAATAAAAATACATTCAACATGTGCGGGGACTGTGTCCATTTTTTCGACTGCGGTGATTTGGAAAATTTAAAACTGAAGGCGTTGAAATCTGGTAATTAGTTTTCTGTTCATAAAATGATCATGAATCATTATTTATAATATAAATGTTGTGAATACGCTATGAGTCCTTGAAAGCTTATGAAATTATCGATGTATTGAACGGTGTACAATTCGTTATGTTTCGTCGATTAGGCTACAAAATTGAGGAGAAATATCGAGCAACATATTCAGTTATCTAGCGGTTATATAGGTAATTTAATAATTTTGAATTACGTCATTAAGCTTTATTAAAGTTTTTTTGTTTTGTTTTTTTGACTTCTTTTATTATTTTTTTTATTTGATAGTGATATCTGTAGTTAGTTTCATTTGTGGTTTCGAGAAAGACGAACACGCGGGGAAATTTGTAATAACCTGGGTGATTGCACTGTTTGGTCCTGTCTTTCAAAAAGTGTACTAAATACATTCAAATGGATCGACGATGCAGTCTTCCGGCGTCGACCGATGTTTTAATAATTATTATGCATTTCTATTCTCATGACGATTAAATTTGGAAAGTTTAATAAAATGATGATCATTGCATTTGGAAATTCCTAATTTATATGGTCACTATTGCATAGACTACAAATGTGTGTCTTATACTTTTGTTCCTTTGATATTTTATCAAGTAGGTATAAATGGGTGATTGAGATAGTCGAGATATACGGGTTCAGTGCCATTCCATTCATTCAGTGGTTTTAAAAACGTCCATTAAGAATAGAGACATAATAATTCATGCGCGGATCCAGAAAATTTTTCCAGGGGGGGTCCGAAGGATAATTGTGTTTGCCAGGGGGGGTCCGAGGCATATTTTCGCGATAATTTTACTATGTAAATTTAATAAATTTTCATTTTCCAAGGGGGGTCGGGACCCCCCGACCCCCCCCCCCCCCCCCTCTAGATCCGCGCATGTAATTAAGTCTTACATGAATGGTTTCTGAGGCTGTTTCGCATTTGTATGAAACATGAACCTACAGTTTATTTGACGACGTTCATCATTAACTTATGGTTTTCTAATATATTCTAATAATTAAACGGCCTACAAAGCAACAACCAGTAAACGTTTGGTGTATATGAATCAGTTACATTTCAACCGGATCACCAATCCCCATCTACGACCACGCACTGATAATCCTCAATTTATCAATCTTCTACACAAAATAAGCCATTACTAAGGTGTCAGGGTGTATCGAATAGAACTCAGCGTTAAAACCACAGGCACTTGTTTCTGAGAAAAAATTTTACCCTATAGTGTTATTATTATACTATAGGGTAAATTTTTTTTTCAGAAACAAGTGCCTGTGGTTAAAACCATCGAATATCCTTGATTGAACCTGGATAAATAAATACAAAAATGTATCGGGATTACTGAACTATTATTCCTTTATTTTTACAGCAATGAATTTATTTTTATGTTACGTCTTCTGAAAGAATTATCAATTTTTTTTTTTATTAAAGTTTCAAAATTCATAGAATTTCAAACTATTAATAGCAATATACATGTAGTGTAGCGGGTTAGTCATGTTTGGGTAACTGTGTCTTCGATCGCACTCGAAGCCAAAATTCCCACTTATAGCCAAAATTCTGAATTCAAGGTTACACAGGTGACTGGTTTTGGCTAGGTGGGAATGGTGTACAAAATAAATTAATTAGAGGTGACCTATGGTCTATTTTAAACATCTTTGCTAGTCAAACGTTTACGATCTCCTCTTGCAGAGGAACAGAGTGGATCGTAAACTCTTAGCTAGCGAAGACGCATGGTTTTAGAACGACCACAAATGCTTTAATAAAAGTATTATACTCAGATGAGGAATTTATTTATTTATATGTATTATTATTTTCCTTTTTTATTTTAAACATTTTTGAATTTATTTAATTTTTTAAAAATCATAATTTGAAATTGTGATGTAATGAACTCTTTATGAACTTCATGAATTTTACTTATTAATGACAACGTGAATGTCTTTTACTCATTTTTTTAAACTTATTTTAATGACAATCAATCAATACAGCAATTGGAAACGTTGTCAATTTGGAACTTCATCGCGCTGCTCTTCCGAACATTATTATACATATTAACTTTTTATCTCTACACTCCAAGAATCAGTTTAATCGTTGGGATATCGTTCTATTATAAACTTAAATACAACGTAATATGTTGAACTGTTTGGAGTTTTATTCAGCTTATACTTGAGCGAGTATAACCCCTAAAATCACAATATACATGTAGCCCTTTTACAATACATGTACAATCATACATCATGTTCATGTGTAGTTTTACATATTGATAAGACAAAGCATATTTGCTATCAAAAACGTAAGTCTTTCCTTTATTCCTCTATCTGGTTTATGTATTAACAGAGACATAAAACATGTTATTTATATCTCTGGTATTAAGGAAAATAATTGAGGTGTTCTCTGAATAGATGCAGAGCTGCAGGCTTTACTGGAGGGGTGAAGACATTCGTTTTGCCCTTATAAAATTAAAGTAAGATTTCATTTTCCCAGCAGATTTTTCAGTGCAGTTTAATTTTTCAAAAATTCCCGCCATTAAAACAGATGGCGTTTTCCAAGAACGAGAAATCTACTTCCTGTGTAGAAACAACACAAATCTTCTAGAAACGCTTGGGAGAAAATAAGCCAATTTGGTGAGATTTTATTAATTTAACTTTGGTAAACAATTCCGCTGACTCTTACTCGGTAAAAATGAGTTGAAATTCCATATTCAGACCATGTACAAGTCCGCGCAGACGCAGATAGCACTGTTTGGCCTTCGAAACAGAATGGACACATCTGTATATTCAACTCTTGTGCATTTAAGTAGGACCCAATTTCTCTTGAAAGTATTTTCAGACCTGCGTTCTGTTTCCGATCTATGAAAGCCATGAAATGTATAATAAACAACCCGAATGTCTCAAGAAATTTCGACTTCGATAGCACCTGTCTCCCTGTTCGCGCAAGCTCGAGAGTGGCGCAGTCGCACCACAAAATCCCATCACCTGCCCGTGTCCCTGCGCACGCAGTGTTAAAATTTTACCAATGGTGTTTACAAAAACAAGATTTCTTGGGGACAGTGAAAGATCTATAATGTAACTCCCAAAACACTTATCAAAATGATCAATATGGCCGTTTTGAAATCAATTCAATTACCTCCCTTGTTGATGTATTTTATTTATCATATAATAATACAATTATACATATCATCTGTAAATGACTGTACGATAAAACACCACGATAGCCACTTGACTATTGTTTTATTGCTTAAATTGTAGTCGTGGTTTAACTTTCAAACAGCTATGAACTAGCTCAGTTTTCTCCATAAGAAATGTTTAATATACTAAATTAATGTAGCTGCAGTAGATCTGTAGTTATTATTTTTTAAAACATTTTCAGTGAGGCCTATTTAAGATTAAAATATTGGTACATGGAATTTAAAAATTTCTCTAATGTGGCTTCTATTTGAAGTCCATACTTGTTTTATTGATTGTTATTTAATTATTTTGAATCTCATTTAAACAAACGTTATATGACAGAAAATTGCTATTTGCGCTAAAGGTTGCAATAGACCCCATCACAGTAATGTGGTACTGGCCTCTTTTGTAGGGCAAAATGACAGTTTGGTGAAATATTACGTAAAGTTAATTGCTTCAATTATGTCATTTAATTATCTACCAACTACATGTAAAATTAAACTTTGGTAAAGTATATCAATTTGCCCTGCAAGAGAGTAGTATGGCAGGTATAATGAAAGGGTCTATTACACGGAATATTGAGTCGTTCTAGAAATTATTAAAAATAATATGTTATCATTGATGTTTTTGAAATACAATATGTTAATATCTATATTAAAAAAAAAACGCTTTATAAATTTACATGCTAATCATGCAGCATCTAATGTGCTGTGATTTTTATAGGCTACCCTACTTGGACCCTTTGACGCACCTGGTCTTGGACCCAGGTTCGTGGGACATCCTCTCTTTCAATGATGAACAACCTGGTCTCCACTGGAGGCAGCATCCAGGGGAGCTTCACCATGACCACCTCCATCAACTCGGGGATGATGAGCGATGACATGAGTGAGCCTAGCTCGCCAGAGAGCTCGTTTGACGCGTCAGACTTGCTGGGTCCAGGCGGCATGAATGATGATGTCACTGCACAACTTGCCAATTCAGGTAGTCTAGATTTTGTCGTTAATTACAGCTACTATAATTGGTTTGTGAATTAAGAATTTTAAAATGAACTGTGTGCTTCATGATTAATATATAACTGAATATGATCACTACAGGTACTATTGGTATGGCAGCAGCCGCAGCCATTGCAAGCGGGAAAAAACACATCAAGCGTCCTCATGCGTTTGAAACAAATCCCTCCATAAGGAAGCGACAACAGACCAGACTTCTTCGGTAAATCATGCGCTGTACAGGTTTTGGAAATGTGTGAGATAAAATGAAACTGATGCATTATTTAGCATTAAATATCACAGTTTACAAAAGTCAAAATTTATTTTAAGAAAACCTGATGTATAGTTCACTATTATAGTTGATAGAGTAAATCCCACTTCTTTGTGCTGCATCATGTACAGTTTCAAGTTTTATGTAAATTGTAGCGGAGTAGATTAATTATCTCCTTAAATTGTGCAGATAATTTCTTGAGATACATAACATACAAAGTAAAAGATTGACTATTACTTAAACTTTATGAAAATGTCACCAGGTTAACAGGTGTTATTAACAGAGGCACTCAATAAGCATGAGTTATATTTAGATTCAGAACACATTAGGAAGAAAATTTAGATGTGAGGGAACACTTTATTTGGAAGTACTCTTGTTTAAAGGGGCATGGTCACGATTTTGGTTAAATTTAATTCTAATATTTTTATTATTTACAATGTTTTAGGAATATATTTCTAATGATCAAGTGAAGTTTGAAAGTCAGTCGTAGAGTTATGAGCAAGATACAAGGCTCACAACTCTTTGTCATGTACACAAGGCTCGTGTCCTGTTTTTGTTTACATAGGTTCAATATACTAGTAAAAATTCTTTTTAAGCAGATTTGTCTATCTTCTTATTCATTTTAAGCGTAAATAAACAGTTTCTAACGTTTAATACATTCATTTTAGGTCTAAAACTGGAATTTTAAGTTAAACATTCAAAATGTAAACAAGAGTTTTGTTTAGGCTACAAAGCAATGAATTGTAAGCTCTGTAACTCGCTTAAAACTCAATGAATGATACTCAAACTTTGGTTGCCTATTTAAAATGCCTTGCTGAAACATTGCAAACATTAATATCTGAAAAATAATTTTTGACCAAAATCGTGACCATGCCCCTTTAATCTTTGACCTTTGTAGGAAGTTGAAGGCCTGTATCGAGGAATACACAACACGAGTCGGACAACAAGCAGTTGTGTTGTGTTGTACCCCAGGAAAGTCCCAGAACTCCAACAACTACAAAGTGTTCGGCTCCCAGCCACTAGAGTCTGTGGTAAGTACATTACTTTATATCGGACCAGTTGAAGCTCTGGCCTGAAAACCAAAATTTAACTTTAATTAAGATTTTGAATTTCTTGATATATTTTAGTGAAAGATTTGAAAAGTTGCTTGCCAAAAGTTTCATGGCATATGTTTGAATTTGTAAATTTGAATTTACCGGTATTGGTGGACCTAGCTGTGGTAAAACAACTTGAGCTCACTTTTGATCCAAGTCTCACTTTGACAAAACGCTTAAATATACCGGTATATAGTGGAAAACTGAGGTTGAAATTACAGGTCGGCTTGTCTAAGTTTTGATTTGATTTGAACATATTTTATTGTACACATATTTATATAATACATATACAAATCGTTCGGACACAAGTTCTGACAACTTACTAGGTCTTTACCATACGGTTTTTGGAGATTTTGCTCCAACAGAAAGGTAACGATTTTTATGATTTTATTTCCAACTGTTTTTCAGATAAGGAACTGTAAGTCTGTGGTGCTACAGGACTTGGAATCCACACTGGCGGAACAAGTCCCGCAATCTCAAGACCTTGCCGGTATGCAGGAGTTACCGCCCCTGTCTATAGATGGGATCCCCACCTCTGTGGATAAAATGACTCAAGTACGCAGAAATTTTGTTGTTTTGGAATAAAATGTTTATATTGGCCCAAAGAAAGAGTTGTTGATACATGTGTGTTAATGACAGTCACATATGCAACATATTTTTCAAATACCAGAATTATAAAGCAGATATTCATCATTAAAAAGTATTCATTTGCTAAAATGAAAAAAAGACCCCCCCCCCCAAACTTTGTTTTACATATATGCAAATAATAAAACATTGCAAACAAGTTTTAATTGTCTTGACAAAAAAAATAAACCATACATTTACCCAATGAATGCAATTTTAATTTTCTATAGGCTCAATTGAGAACTTTTATCCCAGAAATGTTAAAGTTCTCCACAGGGCGAAGCAAGCCAGGGTGGGGTAAGGTCGAGTGTCGTCCTGTCTGGTGGCCCGGAGACGTTCCCTGGGCAAACGTGCGCAGTGATGTCAGGACCCCAGAACAGAAAAAGAAGGTTTGAATGATGCCTCACTAAAAACTAATCAAGTAGAAGCACTGATATAAATGTTTATTACTTCAAGTTTAACATTAAATCCCAACGAAATGATATGAATGTATATTATTTAAGCCTAAATAAACACACAAACAGTTTCTCAGTAAATCTTGAATTTACTGCCAAATCAATTAAACTAAAAGTTTATTGCAGTAGATATTGCCTTTGCTTGTATTAGGTCTGTTAATATGGTGTGTACATAACATAGGAAGTTTTAGGAATTCATTTGCTCGTGAACATATTTTTAAAACTTTTTAAATATTCTAAATGATGTATTGAATGATATTGTAATGTGTCATGTAAAAATATGCATACCCGGTAATTGCATGCTGATATATGCTATTTTTGATAAGCTTTGCAAGATTCAAAATAGAGGAAAAATTTCAGAGATCTGAGATATAACATTTCAAAATACATATGTATGTTTGAAAATTTAATAAATTAAAATGAATGGTGTCTGTGGCTAGGTTTCATGGACGGAAGCCCTGCGTACAATAGTAAACAACTGCTACAAGCACCACGGAAGGGAGGATCTGCTGCATGTGTTCGAGGGCTCGGAACAGAAGACAATGTTACAGACCATAAACAACCCTGACGGAACAATCTCGGTGATACAGATAGACACCACCCCCAACCAGGTGGTGACCCTCCAGGACGGTACCCAGGCCACCGTCGTACACACGGTCAGTGACCTCAATATACTGCCACTCTTTTAATAATTATTGTCCTCATATTATTCAATATTTATCCTGTATTCTTACTGTGCACTTGATCAGTGATCTCCCTTTGCTTCAGTTATGTTATAATTATTCCCAAGATAATTCACTATTTTCATCTGTATATTTATCCCATATTTTCATCTAAATAGCATATTTGACACATATTTTTTTTAGTGTCAGATTATATGAAGGACATTTTCTATTCATTAAAATTTTAGCCCTAGGGTAGATTTCTCCATTTAGGGTATAGGTTAGAATTCAATTCAAAAAGAAACAAATCAATTGCTAATTGGATTTCAAATCAAATCAAAGAAAAATTATGCTATTTTGATTATACTTTATAAGGAAAGTTGGTGATAAGATCAAATCAAATTGGATCAGATAAAAAATATCAGACTATAAATGCAGCTAGTTGTGTGATGAATTCTATAAATTTATTCAAATAGGACTGTATGATGCAATTAAAATTTGGATACTCCAGGATTCTTAAAATTTTTAAAAATGTCTCATGATCATGCAAATATCAAGAGTCAAATTACTCTAGAGATCAATGTTTTCTGCTTATGGACAATAAAGCTAATTTATTTCTACAAAAATGGTTTTTGCAATCATTTTATGAGTTACGGTGGTATGTGAAACATCTATGTTGTGACGTACTGTTTATCAACGTAAACAATAAAACCAAGTTTACTTACTGAAATAACATTATGAAGACTTTTATTTTACCAAAACTAAGCATCTGTAATCAAAAATTTTTAACTTTGAATCTATGTAACATAAATGATCAAAATTTGAAGGAAAACACAAAGTATATAGTTAATAAAACTGCAAATAACATAAGCTATGGACAAGATATTCCCAGACACAATGCAAACAGATTGCCTGGTTCTGTTTCTGTACATTAGAAGTTACTAAAATAATGCTTTTCATGACTTTTTTTTACCACCAGTAAGCAAACTAAATATTTTTAACTAGGAATCAATAGTACATAATTATGTATTTGTTTCATAAAAAGATATCATCTGTTCCTCGTTCAAGTCAATTCAAACTAGCTAACGGTATTCAGCATTTACAACTTTATGCATGAAAACAAACTTCATTATTGAAGTCTTCAGTATTCCCATCAATTGGTTAAGTTATTAAGAGGTTTAGCTCCAAGAAAACAAATATTTGGAGTTAAAAAAATATTTCAGTAAACTTTACATTAGAGCAGCTTTATTTTTCCCCAAAATGACGTATAATATTTAATTACGCAAGGTCAAAATAAATGCATAACAGAATGTTGCATCAATAACACAATGTTGCACCAATTAGGCTAAAGAAAAAAAACCCCAAAAAACAAATTGTATGAGATAAATAGAACATCTATAATTCTGTAATTTTATATTTGCTTTATCCAACTCATTGAAATAGTGTTATATTAGCTTGGCAAGTCTTGAACTTGTTGAATTAAGGAATAGAAAATTACACAATATAGTTATCCTCTATGTATCATATGATTTTATATTCTATGGTATTGTATTAAATGAAATTGTATCATATGATATTGTATATGATCTTTTATGATATGATATTCCATCATATGATATGAATTTAAAATTGGTAGATGATATTGTATCAAATGATATTGTATGATATGATTTGCATCATTTGATATAAATTAGTAGATATTATTGTATCAAATGATATTGTATCTTATGATCTTGTATGATATGATTGCATCAAATGATATGAATTTTAAATTGGAAGATTTACATATACCGGTAGGTGTGTAATTGAATGACCATGCAGTTAGTTAACAATTTTGATGTGATTTTATCTGTAGGTCAATCAGGAGGCCCCACAACAAGAGGCGACACATGCTGTCCAGACATTGGCCGATGTAGCTGTCAATCAACAGGAGGTGGTCACAATGTCGGGCATGCAGATGACCCCCGTCAGTGTGGAGATAAACTCCGACACGATTGGTCACCGTATAGCACACATAAACGAAGACGGTCACATCATACTGTCTGGGGACGACCTTGGGAGTTCACAAGGTTTGTTGACAAAATTGTTTTCAAAAGCTATTTCTGTGATACTTGTACCAGTCTTTACAACATTATAATGGTCCTAGACCTTCTATGAAGCTATTGTATCATATTTCTATGATATAGCTGAAGATTCTCATTCTTAAATGCCTTTAAAATGTATCCATTGTGGCTTTCTTATCTAGCATTGGTTTAATATACACTGTAATTTGTTAAGTAAATTTTTAGTGTTATTTTGAACACATTTTTTTTCAGATAAATTTTAGAATATGATCAAGCTATGAAGAGAATGTTATAGAATTCAATAGTCTTTGTGTTCACAATAAATCTTTTTCCTTTTATCCTAAGGAATTGTTATACCTGTCTCATACACCCTGCCTCACTCCGCTGTGGTTTCCGTGACAACGTTCGATGCTCTACAAACCCAGGCCGGCCTCCAAGTTGCCATGGCTCCCATGACAATAACAAAACAGGAAGTATCGGATGACATTCAGGAAGAAATCACGGAGACTGCATGTGACATGTCCATGGAAGATAGCGATGATAAATTAGAGTGATGCAGCATGGGAATGTGAGAGGTGGAGTGCTTCGTCATCTCTATCGAGATTTTTCCTCAATTTTGTCATTTTCCGTATTGTTACCCGTGATTTCATGTTACATTGGATCTATAAATTATGGAAAATTCAATTTTCTATGTGAATAATTCGTGACATTATTCAATTTTGTATTTCATGTTGAAATGCCTGATCATTGTGTTGATATTTATTTGTTTACTACTGTTTACTTGATTTTACTGTTTTATGTTGCAAGAAAAAAGGAAAATCAAGAATCTCATCTACATTTGGCAATGTGTTGTAAATGTAGTTGATAATAAAGAATTATATTTGAGAAAAACTTATTTGGAAATTATTACATATGTTGAATTCAAGTCTCCACAAAATCAAGGTATAAGAACTTAGCACTACCTATACTTCTAATAGATGATAAAAGTAGTATTATACGTACATTATTATTAAAATCATATATAATTAAGTTCATTAACCCTCATAGAAGAGAGATGTGGCATTTGAATTAATAATAAAAATTGGCAATCATTTGGCATAAGGTGATTTTCGTTTGGTTTGGTTAAAATTGTGTGTATTTCAATGAAGATTGCATTTGGAAAAAACCTCAAATTTTACTATGTGTGTACAGAAGACAT
The DNA here is from genome assembly GCF_025612915.1 of Magallana angulata. Lineage (NCBI taxonomy): Eukaryota > Metazoa > Mollusca > Bivalvia > Ostreida > Ostreidae > Magallana > Magallana angulata. Next base: position 11,865,838 of record NC_069118.1, read on the forward strand.
TTAACTTGAGGTCAAACTTTCATAGAAAAATTCTGTAACAGTGTTTGTATGATAATACAATCTACGTCCACGGACACATTTAAAACTCTACCCCTGTCATAGTCAGAGTTCTTCATTACGTGCTAAAATTTTGGCCCATCATTTTTGTTTCATTGTATACATTTCAGGACCACTACAACAACAGATTCGCTTGACTTTCCACTGTGCCTTTCTTGGACATGCATGAAGAAAGCGGCTCTTTTCTATAATTGTTTTTTTTCTTTAAAGACAGATAGTTTTAGAAGTTACAAACGTTAAACTTATTACTGGAAAACAAAGTAACATCGATTTAAATATACAAAAAGGAAGAGGGTATAATATAACCGAACACTAAGTGTTGCGTGTGTACATGCATAATTATACAGCATGAAACTTGCATGCACATCTGTGATAGGAGCAGAAACTATCCCCTAAAAATCTAAGCCTTCTCTACGTCCTGGAATAAAAGTTCCCATTACATCTTTCTTACATAACTCCTGCACAATGCTGCTAACGATATAAAACAGCAATGATGAATCTTAAGGTACATGTAGATAAATAATTTTAACTTTAAGATACGCCACTGCTTGAAGTACCTGCGTTATACTCGTTCTCGCACCTGCCGCATCTGCAACGCCCAGCATGTGGCGATGCTGTATCCGATTTCTCAGGTTGTTTTTAATCTTTGGTGATACCTTGCTAGATTTCATAACAGCATACTACACCCAGCAAAATGTTCAACAGAGTCAGTTTAGAGGTAAATACTTTTAAATTCTATAACATGTATTTATATTTGATTTAAATATCACGAGACACATAAATATAAAAGTTTTATAGGTTAAAAAGATATTTTTGAAGTACGTATTTTCATTTTTCTGCTTGTTTTAGTTTCATAGTGCATCTCTGTTACCCCGGAATTTACGACCCACCCATTTTTCTTTAAAGTAAAGAGAAGTACTGTAGATTTCTAAAACGCGAAGAATTAATTTCCGCGTAAAATCGCAAGTGGCAACTCTTGCGGTTTTTAAAATCTCGCTTTTATTTTTCAGACAGTTTTGAACTATAGTAAATTATAACAAAAAATTGCTGATCGCGATTTTATATTCTCGCGATTTGATACAAAACAGCGGAATTAAGTACTCGCGTAAAATAAGGAATTTACAGTAGATCGTAAAGTAAACCCTTGGATAGCGAAGATGACTATATTGCCTCTGAATTATTTTCTTATCATTAATTGATTTTTTCTTCCTTTTAACGTTTTGCAGACTGTCCTTTACTTCATCGGTTTACTACTGTTGTCTCACATTCACGGCTCCCGAGGGAATTGTACTGGTAAGCATACTATCAGATTGCATTTTCAAACATTTAACTAAATTGATAAATCTTTGCAATAGTTACCACTTTTGATATAATAAAAATTGCACATATAAAAATTACATATTTATTGAACAGTTGAAAAGCCAGGCACGTTTCCGTATTTCTTCGGAAGAACAGACGACGAGTGCATTGACAGAGTAAAAAGGGCGGCGCTTTCACCTCAAAGGTTGTCTCACAAGAATGGAAACCACATGTGGATACAATACCGAGGAATCTTCTTCGAATTCGGTGTCGGAAAATCACGTGATGCTCACGTGAGCTCAAGTCCTTACGGTCATGGTGAATGCGCAAGTCAGATCGAGTCACTTCCGGCTGGTTACAGCATTCTCAGCGTGGAATGTCTGGAAAAGTGTGCCAAGAATTACTCGAAACGATTCGGCCTTTTCAATGACATGTACAGGCGTGTCCACCCTTTCGTTAACATGATGTCACGTATCTTATGTTTACCATCGTGCCCTGAATGGTGCATTGCATAATTACCGGTATCATTGGAGAAACACAGTTCAAGATCCGACAACTTGAAATGGTTATGGTTTTGTCAAAAACAGTACAATAAAAAAGGAAATATTGAAAATGAAGTCTTTTTGTTCTTTCTCAACAATAAAAAGAAAACTGAAGGGAAAAAACAACCCCAAGTAAAATATGGTTAATAAATTGCAAAAAATTAACATTAATCTTCAACATCTGCAATATACTATATCGATATCACGATCCCTCAAACACAGGGGCATCGTATCCGCGCTACACTCTATGACATATATATATAATAATACACATCGTATCCGCGCTACACTCTATGACATATATATATAATAATACACATCGTATCCGCGCTACACTCTATGACATATATATATAATAATACACAAGGGAAGAATCGAAAGTAGGACACGATTTGTAAACAATGTCAAAAACAACTTACTTCACAAAAGTTACGCAAATCCTCGCACACAATGTTGCAAATGTTGTCAAAAAACACGTTCACACTCAAATATTCCTAATAAACTCGGTAAAAAGCGTTTTTATCCCATTAAAACCGCTGTCTGCTGCAGAAACCCAATCTCTTCGCCCAAGAAAAGATAACTCTGTACTTTCTCTCTATATATGTTCAGTAATGATAGTAGAAATTTCGGCAGTAAACTGTGTAAAATGTCTGGGGAAATTTTCGTCGTATACATGTATGTTACTACCGTAAGCATAATAAGTTAACATGCGTTCCGATATATTTGGCATGTACTTTAATTAGCGTAATTTAAAAAACAAATTAATATATTTCCTATCATTTAATCTTTTGTAGAAACGTAAATATACTAGGCTAGTAATTTGATATTGACAATTAAAACAATGCTGAAATTCTTAGGCAACGTCAATTAATTTTGAAGGTTTAAATTGGAATAATTGCAAAGACAAAAAATGAATTATGAGTATTTTAATTATTGAATAAAAAAATAATATAATTTTTTTTTATGTGAACACCAACGTAGTTTTCCATTAACATTTTAGAGAAGAAAAAAATATTTAAAATTTCCCCAGACATTTTACAGTTTACCGCCGAAATTTCTGCTATCATTACTGAACATATAGAGAGAGAAAGTACAGAGTTATCTTTTCTTGGGCGAAGAGATTGGGTTTCTGCAGCAGACAGCGGTTTTAATGGGATAAAAACGCTTTTTACCGAGTTTATTAGGAATATTTGAGTGTGAACGTGTTTTTTGACAACATTTGCAACAATGTGTGCGAGGATTTGCGTAACTTTTGTGAAGTAAGTTGTTTTTTGACATTGTTTACATTTCGTGTCCTACTTTCGATTCTTCCCTTGTGTATTATTATATATATGTCATAGAGTGTAGAGCGGATACGATGCCCCTGTGCCTCAAATGCGCCTAAGTCAACGTTGACGAACACGTATTTCCACACTGTGATATGACCTGCGCGTGCGTCATTTTAATTTAGCTGTTTTATGCAGTATTTCAAACATATCATATGCACGTTATATTGTATACTTCTACTCAAGATTTGTTATAGATCATAAGCAACGGAAAACAGATATATGCGCAGCTTACCTTTGCCAAAAATTAGATTCTTATTGTTTTTTTTTAACGAAAATGTCCTTTCCATATATTTTAACTATGTCTTTATACAGAGCTATAAATGATTCTACTTAAGGAGGTTTTTACTTATTGTGTAGTATCTAATAGTCCATAAATGACCTCAACCATTCAGCTCGCTCGCATGTTGCAACTCCAAAAAAACAGGACTGGGTTGCCCTAAACACTAATTAACTTAAACCACTGGTCAAATCCCTTATCCAGTGGTTAAATTTTGACCAGTGTTTAAACTCGGGTTCTCAAAAGTAAAGTTCACTACTGGGTAAATTGCTTAACCAGTGGTTAACTGTTGGCTAAAGTTAACCATTCTGCAGAGCTGGGTTAAGTCTTTGGTTTAAAATAGATTCTCGCTTATTGTTGATGTCAGTTTTGGTAGACTATACAAGAACAATTGAGTAAATAGATATTTTTGTCATAATTTCGACACAACGTTACGTCACGTCCTGATGGTTTGTTGACCATCCAGCTTCTGAAAGTCTGTAATTGAAGAACGCAAATTAATGATTCCGTCATTTCCAACATAATCATGAATCTTGTTTAAAAGCTAGAAGTTATATTTCTATCCACAGATTTCAACGATATACTTGCAGGCTATCTACCTTTATAATGCGTAAAGGAGAAAATGTTTTAGTGACCCAACCAAACGAAGTACAAGAGTTTCGCATTTACTCGCAAAACGTTCACTTTATATCACGAAAGTTTCCGCAAAGAAAAAATGGGTACCAAAATGAGTTCAATGGAATATTGTAGATTCCGTTGTTCTAAGATAATAGAAATTATAGAAAATCGAGGAAAACTTTCAACTGACTTCAAGCATACTTTATGTAATGTCTTTCAAACCAAAATAGTTTTCCGCATTTTTTTTTTGGTGGTAAAAAACCCCCCAACCAATTCACTTCTTTATTCCAAGATACAGACCAATTCACATAAAGAGTTGCAAAAAATAATATAAATCAAGGAAGGAAGCGCATAAAAGGACTTTGTGAAGTGTGAAGGAAGGAAATAAAACCATATTCCTGTTGATAAGATGTAATTTATCATGACATTAAGGTCTATCAGTTTTACACTCAGTGCAAGGTAGTACTTGATTGAAAGAGTCAATACTGACTTTTGGTTTTCTTTTAAATACCAAGAATTGGCAAGACATCCATGCGCATGCCATTGTGCAGTCTTGCATATAATCAATAATTCTAAAGTTATTTTTAAAAACTTATGTTGGTGAACATTTATTGAACTGCATATCGTAAACTAATAAAAATTTTTTTATCAATGTTTGAACTGTGTTACAGCTATATTTTAGATGTATTACATGATTTGTGTTGCGAATAAATAGTGCATACATGAACTCTCAAAGACTAGTTTAATACTTTCACAACCAGGTTTCTCATTAGATTTTCAGAAAACGGTCTTGTCGGGTATAGAACAGGGCATATTGAGTTTGCTCATAAAATCATTGTTAGCATATAGTCCCTTTAACTATTGAGATACTGATGGTATATATTTAAGATCTCTCGATTATTGTGATTTAGAGCAAGGTGAGTAATGTTTATCGTTTTATCTTTGATGTTGGGTACTTACAGAAAGAGCAAATAAATGATTTAAATAATTTGGTGTTGAAACTGCGTTTTCTAGAATTTACTCGTCTGGTAAGATGTTTTAGTATTTGTCAAATTGATGTTATCAAAATTGTGTATACATACATGTACCATACTTGTAAAGTAAATGATAATTTGAGTTGCGACACGTTAATTTTAAATCGGTTTCTGTCTTTGTCCCCAAACCAACTTGCACGGGGTACTTTATTCGAAGTGCACCTAAACGTTGCTATAGCCAAAGGGGTATTTACCAATGCACTCCGTTCCCAGTCAAGGAGACAATTAGAGGCACTATAATTGTTTGATAAATTGATAAAGATTTGTTTATTTAAAGTGTCTTTATTACGAGGTCTTTTGATCATGAAATAAAAACTGTGACCAAAACTAGATTATTTCTTATTTCCTTCTTAATTTTCATATATTCGAATATCATGAAGACTTATTGAAGGGAATGGGATCGGAGAAACTTCTGGGCAGCCTTTTATTGATTTCTCTGGCAGTACTTTGTGAAGGATATATAACAATACCACGTAAGTAAATGCTACTATCAATCAATTAATTGATCAACAAAGAAAAGAAAACAAAAATTATGTCTAGTACAATGAACACCATTCTCACAACTTGAGGGGTCCTATAGCTATGTCTACTAGCTATATATACACTTGTCCAACGGCCTTGAACGTCCCTGAGTGGACTCAGGTCTCCTGACGTTGTGAGGATGTATATAATATCTAACCACCTTTGTGTTTTGTTAAATAGACAGCTGTCCACCAGGGAAGCATGTCTTCACTAACTGCACCGACCCCTGTGCATTTAATGGATCCATCACTCTATGCGAGTCTAAACCAGACAGCCAGTGTATTCCCGACTATTGCGGCGCATGCGTGACTCGTTTCTATGACGATGCGGGAAAAGAAATTCGCTGCGAACTAGGTTTGAAAGACAATTATATATCTAATCACATTTTTTCATTGCATTGAATGCATGTAATTCTGTGTCTCTATTTCGTTCATGCCAAATGTCTATAAATATCATTTTCCTTATGTAATATGTTGTTCGTAATGCCACAAGATGATTATATATTGAGCAAATAAAGAATGACTCTTGTATAGTCATTGAATTTGAACCTAATACTGAGCATGAACCTGTAGATATGTTAAAGAGATGTTATTTGAAACATTTGCAAAAACTCTTTATTAGCTTTACCCTTTTAAAACAATGTAATTCGTCCCAAGCCTGTTGCATTCAGTACTGATTATGACACTTCATTTTGTTTATTTATTAAAGGTGTTATAGATCGATATCTACATGCATGATCAATCCCATCTCAAATTAAACACAATGTGATATTATTTTTTTTAGAAAAATCATTGTTTTAAAGACTGACAAATCAAATTAATTTTGCTGAGATTATTGAATAATAAACAGACACTGAACACCAATGAAAAAAAAAACACTACGAATTTGCTTGTTGACGATCGAAACTTATAAAGATTAATGGTTATGCAATCTTCATAGAATCCGGCATTATCTGCGAACAGAAAACGCACACCATCAGCTGCTCGAGCGGACTCGGAATACGCATGACGGAAGCCAACTTTGGACGGACATCCAAGGAGAAGTGTCGCCACCCCTACAACCTAGAGCGTCTCCATAACGCCACGGACTGTAAGTCCCCCCACTCCCTGGGGGTCATGCAGAAGCTGTGTGACGGGCGACAGAGCTGTACCGTCACCGTGGAGAACGAGATGTTTGGCGCGGACCCCTGCCACGGAATCTACAAATACTTGGAGTTTGACTTCAAATGCGTCTCTGCCAGTTAGTATCATTTTAAGAGGACTAGGTGGTCATGGCCGTTTTTAAACTATATTTATCTTCTTTAAATAAGAGCTTTGTATAAAGGTATACGAATAAAGGCAAAGTTTAAGGCTGATATGTATAAAGAATTTCTCTTTACCAAACAATAGTTTATGGCTCTAAAATTCATATTTAAAGATGTGATGGTTTCTGAGTAATTAATTTTTTGACCCTCAAGCCTTCTTAAGCCAACCTTTGAATTCAAAGACTTAATATATGTGGTTCGCCATCTCTTTAAATGTACATTAAATATGCAAGTACATTAATTTTGCTATCCCTTAAATTACATTGTAAATACGGTTTTAGATTTAAATATATTATTTGATAGTATCTATTTTTCTTCCAGAGGAAGTCAATTCCAGCCAAAGAAATGAAGGGGGTCTCCTATTTATGACTGTTTTACTTTTGACGTGGAAAGCCTTTGGAATATCTTAATCGGGAGCGTTTTTTCAACTTGAACACAACAAACTATATACATAACATATATGTCATATCAATGCCTTTATATCTTTTTGAGGTATACCTGAACAACAATATTTTATCATGTTTTTATGCAGATGATTCGATGATTAACGGAAGATTTAAAAGGTTTTACATTGATATTTGTATGCATCATGTACATTTACAGTATATAAATTTTTGTCATCTTGACGATGAATGAAATTTTTTTTAAATCCTGATTTATATCAGAGTTAAAAACTATTTTGAGTACGGACCATCTAAATTGAAATGATCTTTACTATATAGAGAAATCTTTTGCAATAAGGTTTGGAAAGGAATTTATATATGCATGTAATTTATAATTTTCTCTTCGTTTCGGCAAATTATAATAATGCAGATATGATAAAATCCAATATCATGTTTTTAGCCCATTGTATTTACTAACTGAGTTTGAGCTGTATTATTCATACGTCAACGTGTCTGAAATCATACACTTGAAACATTACAATCAAATCATTATTTTGTCTGTTGTGACCCTAAAAGAAGAGAAGAGTTATGTTCGCCAATATGCATTATTTTGGTACGTAGTATGCTGGTATTAGTTCGTGTTCAGACCATGATTATGGTTGATATCTAGATTATCTTGCCTTGAAGCAAGTTACAACTTCTGTGAAATGTTGTGTGCCTGTTTACTTTGGTCCTTGAGGGGTCAACTGCAGTGTAGAACAAGTGTTTGTTTTCAGATAGAAAGAAGATTTGTGCTTTATAGTCTTTACCATTGTTTGTGATTATTTCACTGAATAAACACATCTCAAGAGCGTTGTTTTTTATATAGATTAACCCAGCGATATTGTACAAGGAGCAACACTTCAGAGTGTGTGATATACTGGTACCTGGGACTGCATTGTACCAGTATATGTGTCAAGTCCTCACAGTAAACTGTTTAATACTCCATTAATATATTATATATATTATCATATATAAATATATTTTAATGAAATGTACAGTTACAGCGCAAAGAAGTATCACGAACCACTCATTAAAACTTTCATAGCCTTGATATGCACCTCATCTCACTACAAAACATTGTCACCGTTTTCATAACATTGGTGATTCAAACTTCACAAAAATACACCACAGAACTTCAACAAAGACGCTTAATGCTCTACCTTTAATTATTAATAAGAAAACAAGAAACATTTATTCATAATTTTATTACTTAAAAATTGAGACTAGACCACTGAATCAGAAGGCCATGCACGATTATACAACAAGAAAGCAAACACTGTGACAGCAACAAGCGTGCAGGGAGCAAATATTGCGTAATAGGAATCAGTGGCCCACACGATGCCGTACGCAAAAAGTCCCAAGAAACAGGTAAACAATGTTATTAGAGAATATTGAATTGTTCGCTTCGTTTTGAAATCGAGGCTAGGTTGTCCTGAATTCGAAGAACATAATAAATTTGTTTCTGCAGTGCTGCTTTCATCGGCCTCGCCATCTCGGAACTCATTATACTGAACAGTTTCCGGGGGTTCATCGCGACTGAAGTTCGGTTTTCTGCCGTGAAACCAGACAACCTGAATGACGTTAACGTAATTGACGCTACTGGAGAAGTAGATCATGACGACGTATTGAATGGGCATCAGTAACCCGTATGTTGATAGAAAGTCCGTCATTTTGCCAATGGATGCTATGATTACAGAGCGGGTAGATTGTCCCATTGTTGATCTTAGCTTGAAGTTGAGGAAAACCTGAGAAAAAAAAATTAATATGCTTAAAGAACGATCTTTGTACAAGGTTCTAAAAATAAATAGATTTGCAACATTAATTGATTGAAGTGATTTTTGTATGCATTACCTGTGGAAACGTTTCAACACACCACAGTCCTATAGCTACCCATTGAATGTAAGGGAAAAGTTTGAGTCCCAGATTAAGAGACAGAAGGGTCGTCCACATACACACACAAAATATCAGGTAAGCTATTTTGTGTCTCTTATTGTAATGGTCCCCGTAAATCCAAAACTGGACCAGAATCGTAAACTCCAGAATAGGCATGTAGACCGAGTTAATTCTTCCGTAAAGCGGTATCTTAGCATACCCGTAGACGAAGCACAAGTTCACCAGGGAGGCTGTGAAATTGGCAGTGGCCCATAGGATGCTTAAACCGACGACGGATTTCCGACGGAAATTCTTCCAGACCTGAGGAAGCAGAACAAGGAACCACAAGGTGGTGCTGCAGAGGCCACAGACGTTGGCAGCCACACAGGTCCACGGTGGCCACTCCGGGCGACAGTTCTGCTGCAGGAGACCACCGTCCTGGGTACGGTTACCCATGTTGCCTGGCCTTGGAGTTCCGAGATATGTTGTATAGTTTTACTTTCGTTTTGATCTATATAGCAGTTTTTTTTTTACATGATAAGAGTACGGCATTGCAGACAGGAAATATTATTTATAGGCCTAAATAAAGTCGATGAACTAGATTGGTATTTAATGATGTTTGTTATAAAATAAAAATTCTCTCTGCTATTGTCAGCTATTAGCCAACTACATGTAATCGACATTTTTATTTATCATATTAATTTTTCATTTTTGACACTGCTAGAATTTATTATTTCTATGAAGAGAAAGTCAGAGCATCACACCGAAGGTAAGTGAATGAACACCACATTAATCGATCAATGTCCCAAATAACGATTAAAGGCCATTTTCACGAATTGAATGAGTAACAAATACACATGTATATGAGTAACTTTAATTAATAATAGCGTGAAACTGTTAACAAACTTGTAGATTTTCCAGAATTCACAGTCATTGATATATTCTTATAACTTTTTGCATTTTCCTAGATATGAGTACATGTACAGTGTAATCATTAAAATTCGTGGGGGTCAATTATCGTGGATTGCAGGTTTCTAGTGACGTAATTTCGCGTTTTATCGTATACTTAAAAAGGAAATATGACTTTATAACCCTAATTTAATAATTCGGGAAGGATGTTAATTCGTGGATGAGTGGTACCAACGAATTCCACGAAAATTGAGCCACCATGAAATCTAATCCACATGCAGTAATTATTTTTTTATTCGTAATTCTACGCACATATAAAGTTGTTTCCTTAACGTCGTGGCAAAATTGTTATGGATATTCTGTAAAAATGTGTTTGGTTCGAACTTTTTACATGCAACAGACAATATTTGCAACTTTCGCCAAGACTTGGGAAATAAAGCATTGAGTGAACCGAATTTAGTATAATAACACATCCACAAAACAATGACAAAAGTTTAGAAATTAAACCAATCAAGCATTATTGGCGCTCAATGGTGTTCTAAGTATGGGCACCGAGGCAGTAGAAACAAGCATCCAGAATTACTGGCAATTTTGAACGTCGCAGTGACAAGTCAATCAGAACAGGGTTATTTATCTTTTCTAAAGGTTTTTTAATGGTGTAAATACGTGATTGATTTGAACCATGCAGTGTGTTTTAAACATATCCCGTTCTTACTTCAAACAGACAATTTTGCAAACATTGGTGACCTTTCACCAAATCGCAGTTAAGATTTCATATTAATTAGAAGTATAAACGAGAGATATATATTGATATTTTGACAAATATTTCTGATGTCATATGTGTGAAGAGTTAATGAGCATGGCTTTTTGACAAGTCACCACACATCTGGTTAAAAATTGCTGAATGGTACCTGTATTCAACTGACGTACACTGTAACATACATAACAACATGATTTTGAAACATACTTGTGATCGATGCACATCAGTCAAAACACAAAGTCAATAATTCTGTTTCAGTAAATGCATGCCATTGTATAATTTTTACCTTCCAATTGACTTTTTGAATTCAGTAATTCATAATACTTATAAAAAAAAGTATTGAACTTTCATAAATGGGCTTTATGAACTTACTAATTTATATTCCAAATTTTGTAGATATGTCATTTTTAATTTGACAATCGATAATTAAGCCATTAAATTCAAACAAGCGATAGTCATACATACCAAGACCTTACAATGAGATCTTCATACCGGTAATACATCAAACAGCTAATTATCAGTGATTGATATAAATGTATTGCCATGCAACGTTCTATTTTGGACTTTATGCTTCTTGATCCACGAATTTTGATTCAAAGAATATTTGTGATGAAACTGTATTTTCGGTTATTAGTAATAGCGCTATTATTGCTTTCACCGCAAAATGGAGCGCGAAAAGTTTTATTTGTCGTTGAAAAACAATCCAACAGAGGAAAAGAACACATCGATATACGACTATGAAGTTCTATTCTGGTCAATTTAAAATACAAAACACATACTCTATATTCTTTACACAATGCAAAAGTTTTAAAAAAGAATTTAAAAATCGTCATCTTCAAGTTTACATTGGTTTAATTTTTTGCTTGTTTTACGTCCTATTTAGAATGTTTAACTTATTCTTTTTCTATAATTCATGTTTATGGTTTCAATTTCATTAGCGGTATTAGATTTTCCATTTCCAAAGTCTTCCTTGTCCCAGTTTTCATGCCTCATTAAAAAGAAGTATACATTTCATATTTAAGATTTCTCCATCACACGGTAACAGTATCTAATAAATGTTGGAAATCGACATAGATTTGGCGTTGGCAGAGTACTTACCAGGTCGTTGGTGAACCATTATATACCATTGCAACATACAGAAACTTTGACACGCTCTATTAATTAGACGAGCTCATTTTTATAATCCAAGCCTCTGGTTTCAACTATATACATGTAAATTGCTAACTTTGGGGTTCCTAGAACCAGCACTTAAATTAAAAAAGAGTTTTAGAATTGTAAGAATCAGTTGTACATTTTGCATATGGAGTAAAGAATTCACCGAATTGCATGATCATATTAACATTCATAAAAATGTTGACTATATGAGGAGAATAATCGAGCAATATTAATTTGTTTGTGGTTACCTGTTTGTGAATATTAAATCATTTCCTTGATAGAATCCTCGCTTCTGTATTAATTAGTCCAGAAGCATTGTTATGTATCTACATAGAATTAATAATCATTGCATATAATCTTTACCCCCAAAAATTAACAATTAACGCATCCTACTGCAATATAATACGTTATTTGATTTTTTAACCTTAAAAAATTTCCATTAGGTTTGATTGGTTATTATTTGTACAACATATAGTTATTAAAATATTGAAGTTGAGTTAAGTTAGGAAAAGTTAACCTAGTAAGTGCTTTTATTTACGATTATCTAAAATCTATATTGCCTGAAATCAATAAAACAAATTTAAAATAAATGAATGGAAATCAAAGACAAAAGGAAAAATTTGCATTTTCTACCATGCACTTTATTAAACACTAGATTTTTTTAATCAACACCAGTATACAGATGACCGATACCTAAAAGTTTGACAAACTTCGTGATTTCAATTATCCACCATCTGGTCAGGAATGGACAGAGTTTATAAAAACCCTGCAGTTCCTCAATTATTTCAGCGGTATTTTAAATTACTAAAAGTAGATTCGTTAAAGAGACTTTGATTGATGGCCTCTAAAAATGTATGACCTCATATAAATAATTGTATCAAATCCTCACCTTTCCTATCAGTTCAAAGTGTCAAAAAATTAAAGAATGGCTCTCTTTGTTTTCATTCAACTCTAGGTAAAGCAATCGTGCGATTATATAGATTGATTAGATGATGTGTCTAATAAACGTTGTTAGTATGCGCTTTATAACATGGAATTGTCAGGTCTGTATAATTACGAACACCAAGTATATTCTCTTTTAACACGTCAACAAGTCTGAAAATTCGGAGTTATTTGAAATTTCTTTAAGAATGTCCACAGATTACATGTAGATATAATGTATACACGTAGTCAAAATTTTAGGGGTTTTACTCTGAATTACAGTCTAATTAAAGTCATTATTCTTAGATTAGTGTATCTTACAGTTGACAGTATATCATCTGTTTCACTAACGGAAGTCTTGTTCATATACTTCTCTTCTAAATATTCCTCCCGAAAAAAATACACCTGAAAAAAATGAAACCAAAAATTACCTACTGTAGATTTATGAAGTCGCTGACATTTCTCCGCCATCTTAATTTCTGATTAATGGTTCTGTAATGTGCAGGTTCTTGTTGTTGACATTTTCTTAGACAGCCACAAAAACGATTAACAAACACAAAAAGCGTGTGATTATTACATTGCACAGACATACAGACATGTTTGATATTTGTTTCTAGTTCATTAAGGTATAATGATATTATGAGAGGTGCTTCTATGCATAGAATTGCGATGACAACTCAAATTTACTGTCGAGCGTTTAATTTTTTATGTTCTGTCGGTATTATTTGTGGGTTGAAGACATGAATAGTCACAGTCTTTAATACAACATTGAGATTTTGGAAATCTATTTCATGTTCGGTCAGTATTGTGTAGGTGCATGAAGAAAACGATTTTCAATCTTTGGATGATTAATTTGACGATTAAAAAAATGTATACATACATGTATAATAAGAACCATTTGCTAAATACAATGCAATTAGTACATATATTGTAGAAAAAATAAAGGCCCTGTTTACCATGTAAATATCCACAAGAAAACATTTAAATGAATACTACATGACCATATTCAAAAATGTCTTCTTTCTTTCGAAAAACACGAGTGTATAATGTTATTTTTTTAATAAAACAGTGTACAAAGAAGAAAAATAAAACACGAAAACATTGCAAAATGAACTTATGAAGTATGTATCATTATTAGTCAAACAGAGATTTTCATGGATTTAGATTGATCCAAGACATTAGATGGTTATTGTTCAGTGCTTTACCTAATAACATTGTAATTATTGTAAAGACCAGTAGACACCAATATATATATATATATATATATATATATATATATATATATATATATATATATATATATATATATATATATATATATATATATATATATATATATATATATATATATACATATACGCATCCTTGAAACTGTGATTTTTACTAAATCCATCAAAATTGATTCACTCGAAAAAAGATAAAACCACAGCATTGATTTTCTTTTATTATATTTAATATACTCGTGTTACTCATACAATATGCTATAAAAGGTTATAAAACTACAAAAGATATCATTAATTATCACCTACCTAACTCTTAACTTCATGTAGTCTTCTAATATTTAATAAAGTGACCAGAATGGTTTTTATCTCGTACCCTGTTTGGTTGGGGCTGATAAAGGCAAGAGTTGTCGTGTGGTTTTATGCAATATCCGTTGTTTGATTTGGTTGGGGCTTATATGGGCAAAATCGTTTGTTCGGTTTGGTTGATTTGATTTGAACATATTTTACTGTGTAAATAACACAAAAGGATTGGAAACAAGTTCTTGCAACTTACAAGTTCCTCTCCTAATGATAATACATACAATATATACAATTGTCATAGTACATGTAATATTACATGTTACTTATAGTTATTGACTTTGTAATAATTAAATTCATAGACATACATTTACAAAGTTATTGCAAATATATAGTAGATAACGTTAATATACAGTATAGAAAGCAGAAGCAAAAAGGAATTTAATTATTAAATCTTCCAGACTCATTAATGAACTTTTGAACTGCTGAAAAAATAAAGCAGTTTGTATTGTAAGACAAATAGTCACTACCCCAAAGAAGCAAATGTGAGTTAATTAAAATTGTTTCATCAAGCCTATTAAAAAGTAATTCAAAAAGATTGTTTCTTGCATTTACATAATTCTTGCATACAAGGAAAAAGTGATAAACATCCTCCTTTTGACCACAAATACAATTGGGTGATTCAATAATGTTTCTTTGGTTGGTTTGGTTGAGGCTTATAAAGGCAATACCAGTATCTGTTGTCCGTTGTGACTAGGGCTTATAAAGCAATATCTGTTGTTAGTAATTTACACTTATAAACAACTGTCTGAATAATTAATGAATCAAATAATTCAAAAGAAGTACTGTTAGTTGTTTGAAAACAAATATCATATTCAAGGTGAAAACGGTTTACATATAGCTATAGAAAAATTGTTGCATCTTAATATTGTTTTCATTGGGCAAGATTTTCAAGACCCAACAAAAAACAGGCTTAAAAATCCTGCTCCATATCATTCCAGACGAAATGAAACTCTGAATTTTTGCATAAATGATTCACTCATTTTTACGTCATAAAATGAAGTGCTACTTATCATACAGCGCTTATCAGAGCTCTGGATAATACAATTAAAAAGATTAACAGGTAGAAACTGTCACCCTGACATAAACAAGTCCTGGAATATATGTCCGACATTTTAATTGTGATCTTGTCGCTAAAAATACCTATGATGTTGTGGAAATAAAACTGTTTAACATATGTTTGAATCTGAAGTAAAGGGTAACATTCAATTTATCTTAATTTAATTATGTTCTCAATGTATTTCATTACATTAATTACAATAATATCACGTCAAAATTATATCATGGTAGCCAATGTGAGAATGAAACGCGGAATGCGATGCAATGAGACTAATAGGCTAAAAGTCTAGTAATTACCAAATGAAATAATAATTAATGTTAATAATTTTAGCAATTACAAAAGAAACAAGTTTTATATCAGTTTAATTAGTTTTTTGGAGTAAGTAATGCTGTCTTTATGACATATTTTAATTATGACGTAAAAATTTGCAATTAATTACTAATACTATTTAAGAAAAATTGTAAAAGACATTGGTGAATGTATAGCTTGTTGGTCATGCAGATGTACAGTAGCTTCCTCAAAAAGAAATGGCGTACGGTATCACAACACAAAAACATCCACTTAACAAAGTCACACTTAACAGACATTGGTCTAGAGACCGCCAGAGAAACAGGGCTAACTTAACAGCATATCAATGTGCATGTCCCTGCAAAAATTCTTATGTTTAATTAATGACTGATCCCTGAGTATTTCAAGACATTGCATTTGACAGCCACAGCACACTGATATGATAATCGAATTCAAAAATTCGGATCATTATAGCAGTAACGCTTTTCATACCACGCTTTTCATACCAATTAGTTTTTTTCTCTTGCAATACACTTCCCATCTATTAATTAAAATGCGTGACGTGTACTGACATGACATCTCATTTGCATACAAATAAGGCATACATTACAGCACACAAAACTAGATATAATATATTCATAAAGAACCGATGATATGCATTTCGTAAGAGGCTGTCGATTGTGTTAACGGCAATCATTTGGCAAAGGAGCCCGGAACATTCGGACGTACAGTGTGCTCTCAGCACAGGTTCCAACGCTTAGCAATGATTCGTTTCGGATTTCTAGCCCTATTGTTTTCGGTATGTCTGGATTGTGTGTCTTCCCAGAAGCCCTGTGACGGAGTTCTGGGACAGCAGTTCCGGCCTGACCCCGCAGACTGTCGGGTGTACTACCTGTGTGGACAGGGCAAGGACTGGAGACTACAGTGCGGACCCAACACAGTCTGGAGCCAGGAAATCGGCGCATGCGTGCCGGTTGGAAGTCCGGAAGATACTTGCACACAAAGTAGGCATTTCTTGGTTTTACAATTAAAAGTAAAAGTTTTTTTTGTTTTGGTGATTTAAATTATTATTATTAAAATTCAAACACATAAAACATACCAAAATAGTTAACATTGAAATTTATTTCATCATGGTTCTTTTCATTTCCGAAGTTGATAGCTTTCTTTAAAAGTATATAATATTCACTACCATTTACGTGAATTGAGAATAAACACTCTTTTCCGTTCGTGTACACGCAATGTTTTCATATTTTTAACAATTAATTTGGTTGGCTTTTTTCTCCACACTTTTTTTGCAAATGCATGTATTTCTTTCACAATATTATCTCATGCCATTTCTATATTTTAATTTATTAATTATTTTAACTTTATGGCCGAAATAAAATTTTTGGTTTAAAGTTTTTTTTTCTTCAAACAAAAACTCTCTTGCCTTAGAAATGTAAATGTTTTCGTGACACAAGTTTTTAATAGGATAAATTTCATACGTTTCTAGGATTAATTTTGGTTCGCAGCTGTCATAAATCTACGCTCTGTGTAGACAATATGATATGATAAATTGCATCCAAAAACAGATTTTAAGAGGCGAAGAAAATTTTTTGAGTTCCCTAGCCTGTTTACTTATCAGGATGTCTGGTGTTTTAAACAATGTAAATCTAAAAAAAAAAGTACCACAAAAACAACATCTTTGAAGCTAATTTAATCAAATAGGACCCTTGTCAAATTTTTGTGCCTCGTTAATTGGAACCACACAAAACTTTGAAACGTTTAAGCTGTTAATTCAATTTTGGATCCCGACTTATTAGGATGTCTGGTGTTTTAAACAATGTAAATCTAAAAAAAAAAGTACCACAAAAACAACATCTTTGAAGCTAATTTAATCAAATAGGACCCTTGTCAAATTTTTGTGCCTCGTTAATTGGAACCACACAAAACTTTGAAACGTTTAAGCTGTTAATTCAATTTTGGATCCCGAAGAGACTAGTATTTATGTTAATGAACTTTTCAAGAATCACTTTCTTCAAAACGTGATTCTCCGTGACAGAGAAATGACTTCGTTTGTCAATGTTAGTACATGTAACCATGATTCACCGTCGTAGTGATTTTATAATTACATTATGCTCTAACATTGGACTACATTTCCTCATTAGATGAAACATTCGCAAGGACACCAGTATTTCTTTCCTAAACAGATAGATAAATTTAATTGTAGTTTTTTATTTCTGTGTTAACTTACACAAGATTGAAAAACATCTGAATTCCTACTATAAAACTTCCTCTTAAACAATTATAACAGGAAAAGTCCGGCTTTTTTCAGGAATAACCATTACAGAGTAATAAAAATTCATAATCGTAAAATTAAGGTTAAACACTTACGGATATTGAGTACTAAACAGTTAATACGTCAGACAGGTGTGTCAATTTATGTAGAATAATGACAATCAAGACTATTAACAAAACTAAATATTTCGACTACTACCTGTACATTGTATGTATCAAATACGTTCCGTCATTGACAGCGCAACAAAAGAACCCTGTCAAAATCTTCGCGGGCTCTGTATTCCTGTTCAAAATTACCTGGAATAGTTAAGATTTATGATTTGTGTTGTATCCGACAGATAACAAGGACCCACTTCCTTATACAGCCCCAAAGGGGGACCCCGCGGCCAGATCCCCTGGGTCAAGACATTACTCACCCTTCAGTGAGTCCACCTGGCGGCCAAAATGCACCCCAGGCTCCACCAAGAGGTTTCCTCACCCCAACCGCTGTGCCCAGTACTACGACTGTGGGGGTGATCCCAAGGAGGACTGGTGGGGCAAGCACCTGAGGGAGTGTCCCTACCCCACCGTCTACGACACCACCACCGGAAGCTGTGAATATTACACGACTGTCAACTGTGGTCAAAGAAAAATGCCACTTGATCCTTGTAAGTCCCTTGAGAAACCCTTATATACAGGCGTGTTTATCTCAACAACTTCTAGCCTTAGTGTATTTGGACTACAGTTACATTGTATGATAATTGTATTTATTTGAATCATTTTGCTTTTAGGCGATTACCTGGCGCATTCTTGCAGAAACGCTCACTGCTCCCCCTGTCACATCCGGTATGCTACATGTTCAGGACTTCCGGACGGAATCAACGTTTGGAGGGGACGAGAGAAGACGCCATTTTACGTCGTTTGCCAAGCACAACGAGTAGCCTTCCATGGACGTTGCATAAACCCAGAGCCTGGTAAAAGACAAATATACGACGGTGAATATCATACATGTGGTCGTCCTGTTGACTTTGAAATGGGAATGGTTCATCATATGCATAGAGGAGAAATAGGCAAAAGTCAGATTGTGAAACAAATAAACCACGCAAAAAGAGTAGGAAAAGCCGAAAAGCGGCCGAAGGCATCAATGGGAAAAAATAACCCGGCTCAACAGAGTGGTAATCAGCAAAAAGCGCAACAAGCAAGTAAACCACATATCAACCAGCCAAAAGCCAATCAAGCCTCACCACAAAATACAAACAATAACAATCAACCACCACAAAACAAACCAAACACACCACAACCACATGTCAACCAACCTAACAACAACCAGCAGCAACAAACTCCGTCGTCTTCCTCTAACAATGCAGCCAATAACCAGAACAGCCAGCATTCCCCTCACGTCAACCAACCAAAAACTGCTGCTCCTCAAAGCAATACGCAAACACCGCCAGGACCGGCTAATCAACAAACAAAGGCACCAGTTCCAAGCACCCCTCACGCAAACCAGCCCTCTGCGCATGCAAACCAACCAGCTGCACAAGCAAATCAGCCTCCTGTTCAAGCAAATCAACCTCCTGCTCATGTAAATCAACCTCCTGCTCATGCAAATCAACCTCCTGCTCATGTAAACCAACCTTCTGCTCAAGCTAACAAACCTCCCGCTCATGCAAATCAGCCTCAGTCTCATGCTCACGCTCAGCAACCTCCAAGTCAGCAAAACAATTACCAACCTCCTCAACAGCAACAATATGGACCTCCAGCACAAGGCCCACCCCCAAACTACGGACCTCCAAACAATCAGCCGAGAGCTCCGCAATCTCATCCCAATGTTGCCCCACAACCTCACGTTAACAAACCACACACACCGGTACAACATCAACGAACACCCTATGCTCAACCACATAGTCAACCTCAGGCACAGAAACCAAATTCCCTCCAGTCATTCATTGGAGAGATACAGAGCAAAGGAAGGTATCAACAACCACACCCGAATCGGCC
The DNA here is from genome assembly GCF_025612915.1 of Magallana angulata. Taxonomy (NCBI): domain Eukaryota; kingdom Metazoa; phylum Mollusca; class Bivalvia; order Ostreida; family Ostreidae; genus Magallana; species Magallana angulata. The sequence continues at coordinate 11,886,042 of NC_069118.1, forward strand.
AGTTCAGTATCCAAATCAACCTCAATCGAATACAAACGCACCTTTGCAAGTCGTTAGAGCCAAACCGGGTAAACGTCCACCTTTGCCTTACATGAATTCAGTTCCTTCAGTTCCACGCGTTCCATCCGTGCCATCAGTTCCACAATCTCAGCCAAGGAACCCAATACCAAGACAACACCACATTCAACAACAACCACCACCATATTCACATCCCAACCAACAGAGACAGCCGTCTTATCCCCATGTACCCCAACCTCTCCCCCCTGTACAACAAAGACCGCCGGCGCCAGTTGTAGCGGGACCTGTCCACAACGGACCAAGTCCCGCCCACCACCCAAATATGCCACAAACCATACAGAGGCCGAACACACAACCATCATATCCTCAACAACCATACGCCATACCAAACCGACAGCACGTCGCTCCACAGCCAGCGCCGCAACAAAGAATGTATCCTCAGCCAGTTCCAAGAGCGCCTAGTCATGGTCCTCAGCCAATTCAGCCCCGCCCAGTTGGACCTTATCCCCAACCGCAATTATACAACGAGCCCGCCACCATTAGACAATCAATATCTCCAAAACAGAATGTAAACAATATTTCGCAAAAAAGATATCCTGTCCCCACAACCCAGGTAAGTAGGGTGTTTCAGCATAATCCTTACTGGAGAGAGGTGGTGGTGCAAGACGCAAAGCGCGAAAAAATAGCGGACCTAAAGAGCAACCAGACCCCTGCGCAGCAAAGCATTCAGTCGAAATCTGATAGAGCAATGGAGCGCTATTCTAGTCATATTCTGGGATTAAATGAAGTGTATGAAAAAAATGCCAACGCAGCTCAACGAGCAAAAGACACTCTCCAGCAATTACAATTACACAAACAAAATGAGCATACAAGTTCCCATAACCAACAGCAACACCACCCAAACCAACCTAACTATCACCAACATAACAAGCAAACTAATACTCAACAGCAGTCACAAAATCAAGTAAATACTCAAAATATAAATCACACACCGCAGCAAAATACGCAGCAGCAGAGCCATCTATCCTTGAATTCAGCGCGGCAACAGCAAGGTCAAAGCCATAATAATCATGGCTTCCATCCAAACCAACCAATGCAACAATCGCAACTTTCTAACTTAGCACAGCACCAGCAGTTCCAGCAGCGCGCGATGCAGCAAATTATGAGTGTTAATCCCACGCAGGCGTATACAAACCCGCGACTCCAGACCCACCAAAGCGCTGTAGGTAGCAGCCTCTACTTGCAAACTCCAATGCCTACTGTACTAAGCAACTACCTCCCTGCAAGCACTGCGAGGACGGCTCTTCTGAATAGCAGATTTACAATTCAGAGCGGCGTGGCGGCTTCCAGGCTCAGCCAAGGAACTGGACATACTTTTTCGCAAAGCTTGTCAAATCCTTCCCAGTTCGCATTGACCAATGTAGCGTGAGCGCATGCGCAACGGCTTAGTGCAGCTGCAGCACTGCGATATGAGCGTAACTTTTCAAACTTTTGAGTTATTTTCTTTTGTAGAATAAGAAAAGACGAGAGCCCCCAAGAAGCTTACCACTTCGAAGGCAGACCGGTAAATAAGGCGTGAAAAAATAAACAGAAAGTGTATGTGTGTGACTTGATGACTGAACAGTGTGATTTGGGGGAAAAGGAAAAACAGTAGTCAAAGAGAACAGAAGTTTGATGCATACAATGTGATTGAATAATGAGATATCATTTTTGTTTTCGTGTTTTATTTGTCTTTCTGTTAACTAGAGACACCAGTATTATTATTATATTTATTACTTTTTTTCAATTGTTGACCATAAAATGATTGACTTGTTAATTGGAAAGTGTGTATAGTTATTGATTTTCTAAATTAACGATGTCCTTTTCGGAGAGATCAGTGTTCGTCTGTTGAAATGTCCATTTCGAGAGATTGATGATAAAAGGTTGGCTCATACAGACCTGACAAAGTTCTAAACCCCTTGGCATAAAGACTTCCGAGCCAAGTACCTACATGTACGGCGCAATGGATGGGAAACACCGAGAGTACACCCTCTCGTGTACCCCCGGGGAGGTGTTAGTGTTCCGGTCTTGTTGTTTTATTTTTAATGTATGACGTATTATTTACGTTAGATATACATTGATTGTTATTATTCGAAAAGACATGATAAATAAATTGTCTCAAAATACGTGTATATACATGATTATTGTTTAAACTATTCTCTCAGAAGTTCAGAGTATTTCATTCATGCAAAATACAGGACATGACACTTATTCGGATTCAAATTGTGGCATAAGATTTAAGATTTTCAAATTACTATAGTACCAGTATATAAAACATTAAATATAACAGAAAAATATTTTTACTTGTGAATTGAAATCTTTGTAAAATTTCCATAAAATGTCGACACGTTTTAATACCTGGCACCATTAAATCTTGTCAGGGAAATGGACATTCAACTTCGTGCGCGCCAACTCGCCTCGGTTTAATTTTTTTCCCTTTAACATGTCACAATTTTGACGTGAAATTTAATTAAATTTAAATTTGGCGATCCAACTGTCATACTGATGAAATAAACACTGAATCAGTACGTTGGTTATGCAAAATGCGCATATGCAAGTGCCTCCGATTTGACTAGTTCGGTTACATGGAATTTTACAATCAGAATCAATATTATTTGGTTTGAGTCGGACATTTGAAATCATTTGTATACTAGTGATAAAATATCTTTGCTTATTCCTGCTTGTTCTTGCTTGTTCTTGCTGGTATGAAGGTATTGAGCTTTGAAGAAAAAAACAAAAGGTTTGAATTATCAACGCCGTCACGTAATACAAATGTACACTAGCTGCTCAATAATATGTTTGAAAGAGTTGCTAAAAGATTAAGGATTGTGTGCATGTATTAAACCGGTTAGACCGAGATTCGACTTTGTGAGTAGCTGTATGATCGCAATTGAATTTCCTAAGTTAAGGGGGCAGTTACTCAGTAGATGACGTAAATAATACATTACTAAGTTAAGGGGACATGTGAAGAATACATTATAACATGGACGTTAAACAAATGATGATCCCGGAAATAAGATAGGAGCGTATCATGAAAACAACAAAAATAATTCAAAGACTCAGACATGCAATTAAAATTCAAGTAGATTTTCACGTGTAATTGTTTAGATATACAACCCACGTAATTTGCATCATTTCATAAAACGATAAAAGAAATGTTATGGTAGTTACTTTGTACAAGTTTACAATGTACAACAGTTAAGAAGGCAGGATGGTCAACAAACTAACCGTCAGATCTACCTTAAACTTTGACATATTTTTTTTAACCTTAAACTAATATTCAGTGAAAACCCCCAAATATTTTAGCTTTAAAATTTTATCACTTCCCTATATCTTTATACGGAGTTCTTCTTCTAAAGGAGGTTAATACAGCCTAAAAATGGCCACGACCATCGAGCCCTCTTAATGGCTTCAGAGAGTTATGTACATGTATATTTTTTTCCAATGCTCTGCTAATAACCCTTATTTATCCTTTATAAACCAATATAAAATACATTTATCTCTTACACCAGTTCTAACCGGATTGATTTACGTCTAGACTACATTGATTGATGTCAGAAAATTTTAATCCGAATGTTCATTCAATGGAAATATATAGAGTCATGTAATTAACATTTTGGACTTTTCTATAAAACGAACACTTGAAAACTAAAAAAAAAAAAGTTAAAGAAAATAAGGATACATTATTTTTATAGATTTTGTACAACTGTACAAAACAGGTTGGGTTCATTAACATTCAAAGAGGGCATCAGAGTAGCTATAAAAAGCACAAGGAGGCATCTATTATAAAAAAAAAACCACAGCCATTAACCGTCACAAAAAACTTAAAGAAGCATAAATCACGCAACTTACATCATTTTAATTATTTTCAGCGAATTATTTTCGTGTTATTACTAATTAAAGAAACATCTTTTACTTAAAAATGCCAATTTATATCCTGAAAGTTCAAACAATATTAAAAAGAACGCGTTGGTATTTTACCGTACAAGTTTATAATTTATCCCTGTTAGGTCCCTTGGCATTCAAATTAACGCTGACGTAATTTTAAAAATATTTTGGAATAGAGAATCCAATAATGTTAGAGTTCGAAAATATGCTTCACAAAGAAAAAAAATATTTACATTTATCACATTTATATTCAGAGAGAGAGAGAGAGAGAGAGAGAGAGAGAGAGAGAGAGAGAGAGAGAGAGAGAGAGAGAGAGAGAGAGAGAGAGAGAGAGAGGTGGGTGGGTAAGTGTGCTTCTTGCCGAAATAAAGAGGATTTTTAGATTGCTTGCTTGACAATTGACAAAGATTGACTGATTGAAATGCAATCCATCATACACAGCAACGAATTTGAAACATCGTGATATTAAGAAATTTTAATTGTTAAAACATAAAGATAATTAAGTTGAACTTAATCACTACTGACATATATCTACTGTATCATCATTTAACAATGGAGGTCTTCAGATGACAAAAGGATAAAAGATGTCAGTGCATCTCAATTCATCATTTTAGTTTCCATAAGAAGTTAATGAATATGATAATCTGAGTCAGTTTTGAGAGAAGTTTTGTTCCCTTTCTCACCTGTTCAGTTTAATCAAGCGCGATCTCCTTGATTTCCGTGTTTAAGTATTGGAGGATATTTCAATACGGGCGGATATTGAATAAAATTTTATATTTACGACGGGGGGGGGGGGGGGAGGGGGGTCGAAACTTTCTAAATAAAGAGATGACCCTATATACATGTAGTGAAAATAATAATGGAACCCTACTAGGCCGATTATTTCAATATGTATATATATATATCAAGCTCGTCCCTCTTTACCCTGCTACAAAATTGATTCGAGGATGTAAAGTCGCACAGTGTCAGTCAAAATCTAACAGAAGTTGTCATTTACCATGTCAATTTTACAAATGATTAGGTTATTTATCCCTCGGCTTATATTAGAGTTGTCTATCTTATCAAACGTTCACTATTAGTGTTGAGCACATCAACTGGCCAGTTTGGGTGGATCCTACTAACTTTTTTTTTTATTAGAATCGAAAAGGTGGATCACATCTTTCTTTTTTTAACCGAAATTATAGTTATGACAATTTCTTCGTTTACATAGGAGACTCCAGAAAGAGGGAAAATAATGCAAGAAGAATTTATTATATTTTCCATTTGATTCAAATCCGCTTAGCTCTTGTGTTTAATTTAGGAGGATGCAAGAACTCTCTCTCTCTGTACACACACACACACACACAAACAAACACACAATGTAGATGAAAAAGAACAGCCCCCTTTCCTTTCCCCATTTGCCCCAACCAGATCCAATATAATATTCAGTTGATGTAACTTTTGATATTGGCGACTTCCTTCCCAGTTAGCAGTGGCTTACATAGACAAAGAATCACGGGGCTAATAAAATCCCGATGCATTTTTTAAAATATGATTTTAAATCAACCAATCCAAAGTTTGGGAGCTAAATATCCGTTAAACAGATTGTGAATTAAATGCGAAGGACATGATTTCAAGATGTTTTACAAGATGCCCATGGGTCACATCGCTCACCTGAACAACAGTTCCTTTTAACATTCTGTTTCCTACCATATGCTATTTCTGTTTTAAACTTAAACCCCTTCAGAGCTGTTCCGTGGTTTTTGGTTGATTAGAACAGTTTAGAATCAACACTATCTTTGGATGCTTGCTTAGTAATCTCACAAACTGTAGCTTTGTGGCTCTTGAAAAGAAAATTTTTAAACATTTTTCATAGTATATATTTCTCTGTTAAACATTGAACCCCTCTTGGGGCCCCAGTATTAGTCCGGTGGTCACGCCTTTGTTGATTACATTATTTAAGGATGTTTGCATAGTAATCTCACAAATTGAAACATTGTAGTTCTTGAGAAGATTTTTAAACATTTTTTTTTCACTTAAAACTTTGAACCCCACCTCAGGCCCTAGTTTTTCATTATAGACACAAGCTTTTGTGTGATTATTGGCATTTCTGGTGCAGTGGTTATTGAGAAGAAAATTTTTAAACATTTTTTCTATGTATTTCTATGCTAAAATTTGACCCCAGCCTGGGGCCCCCGTTTCGGTCCGAGGGTCACGATTTTAACAATTTAAATTTTTCAAGAAACATGGTTTGGTGTGAGCATTGGCATTTCTGGTGCAGTGGTTCCCAAGAAGAAGATTTTTAAAGACACACACCCTATACTCACTGTTTCGCACTTATCTCCCTTTAGAAAAGGGTTACACCCTTTATTTTTACAATTTAGAATCCTCTTCCCATAAGGATGCTTTGTACCAAGTTTGGTGTTAAATTTGGCCTAGTGGTTTTAGAGAAGAAGTCAAAAATGTGAAAAGTTTACAGACGGCGGATGGACAGACGGAAGGACAAACGGATGGACACCGGACCACAGGTGATCAGAAAAGCTAACTCTAACCTTCAGTTCAGATGAGCTAAATATTCATGGCTTCCATCCAGGGTTCTCTCTCCTTATAATAACCAGAGGATCCACTCGCTTACAAAACTTAATTGATATATTAATACATCTTTCTTAGAGTGGAAGAATAAAAAACAAACTGTTACAAATATCATAAAAATTTAATAAAAAATCAAATACAGTTACCATAATGTATTATTGCTGATGTATGAATTTATGTGATAACACAAATTTTGCTGCTGATCTGAACAACATTATGAGTGACCTAAAACAATCTCTCTCTCTCTCTCTCTCTCTCTCTCTCTCTCTCTCTCTTCTGCTTTAAATGACAAGGACAAGTATCATGGCCAATCCTGTAAAAGATCAACTGCCTTGGACTAGTTATAGTTTTTTGTCATGTCTGATCATTGTCCTCGTCTGAGCTACTGTCCTCCTCTTGCTGCTGTTGCCTCTGTAGAAGACAGACAGTTGTACGAAATATAATAATGACAAGTATATTAAAAATCATCTAAAAAGCAGGTGTTATGGATTTTTCCAGTAGTTATTATTTATTCCTAAATCAGAAAACAGATTTCAGGCTGGAGAAGTTTCACGATAATAAACATGAAAGCTTTCAAAAATGATGAGGTCAAATTCAAATAATGACACATTAAATGAATACGACAATTTAAAAAAGATTGATGCTTATACTTAATATAGCAACAATACTGGTGAAACATAAAGTTTATGAACAATAACTTACAAGTTTTAGTAGATCGACCAGTTTACTGGCATCGGTGCCTGTGGCTAGGTCCAGAATGTCCCGGGGGACACCAAATGTAGACAGGGGGTTAGGCTGAATTCCCTCACTCTCCTTGTATCTGAACACTGGATGCTACAAGTAACAATCACTGGCTATTACATGTACATTTGTACAGTTTATTTGGTATTACATGTACATTTGTACAGTTTATTTGGTATTACATGTACATTTGCACCTGAACATTGGCTGCTACAAATACAATTTTTATTATGAATACATGTACCGGTACCTTTTCAATTTATGAATTTGCATTGATTTTCAAATACAGTACATTTTTTGTTCAATGTTAAATTTCCAATGATATGATTAATATCTATATTTTGCCAAATGAAAAAGTACAAAACGTTTTAGTTAGATTTAGCTTTGCAAGGCCCTAAAATATATTCATTCAAATACACTGCATAAAAAGAAGAGAGATAACTTATAAATGAACATTTATCAATGCTCCTTATGGTCTTGGCATAAATTAAGATACAGGCATGTAGAAATCATGATAAGTGCCCCCATCCAACCCCAAAATAGTTTCCAATGATACAGACCGCCACCCCTACCCCAAACCAGTTTCCAATTACCCGGTATACAATTAAATATAAACCCTTCTTTGTAATGCTATAAAATTTAGGGAAATTTTAAATATTTTTAAATATTTAACCATTTCCCCTGGTTGACAGTATAACAGTTGCTACCTTTGTTTCGCTGTCTGTTCCCTTGAGATCTACATCACTGTCTGTCAGTTCATCCCAAGTGTACATCAAACCATCAGTCACCTGACCAAAAGGATTAAAGTCCAGCAGGAGTAGTTTCCCCTGAAATACAAATGAAAATTATAGAATACAAATGGAAAATTATAGAATACAAATAAAAAATATTACAATACAAATGAAATTCATACAATGCAAATGGAAAATTATAGAATAAAAATGGAAAATTATACAATACAAAAGGAAAATTTTACAATACAAATGAATATTTATACAATACAAATGGAAAATATTGAATATTGCAACGTTTGACATGCCATACTCCTTTAAACAGTAAAATGATTTCAGATAATGTACTTACAATTGTTCATTATTATATGTTTACATGAAATGAAAATAGGATCTTTTTAAAGAATTTTGCCCACAGGTCTTAAACTATTCTGTAAGATAAATCAATACTCTGGAAAGAAATATAACTCATTTTTCCTTTTTTGACTTCAAATTGAAAAAGTTGGCTTTCTGTATATCAATAGGCCAATAAAAATTAAACAAATGAGGTAGCGTTTGATCCGATGCAGCAATTACCAAGAAACTAAACATTACTTATTTTGGTCTCAGTTGTGAACTATTTTCATTCTTACCTGATCCCTTCTGTAGACATCAAAAACATCTAAAAACAAAACATTACCTTGCATTAATAATTCAGAAGTTTTACACACTTAAAAGTCATAAATTTTGAAACAGTGTGGGCATTTCAAATTGCAAACCTTAAAATTTTGTTCGTTCTAGTGAATGAATATTATTTTGACAAAGGTATTTAAAACATTTGAAACATTAGGTATGCAGGAACAGAATGGGACAAAGTTTACTGCACATTTGCTTATACATGTACACTCACAGTTTTCATTTGGAAACTTGAGGTTAACCATGTGATAGAAGAAAGCCTGGATATCAGAGACAATGTCTGCCTTTTCATGTCTGATGAAGTCATAAAATGCTGTGTGGTTCCTCTGACAAATAGCTGTTGATAAGAAGCATAGCCATATTTAATATAACACAATGACAATGTATAATTATATAAATTAATGTTTCAAAAGTAAAGTTTAAGTAGAAAAGAAACTGAAAGTAATATACAGGTAGCATCAATATATGCATGTCATCATTAGGTTATTAAGAGAAAATTTAAAATTTCATAAATAAATACAGAATACAGGTATTCAAAAAAAAAAACTAGGAAAAGTAAAGTTGCTCCGTTAAACATTGTAATTAGATGTACAGTTACTTCCAGACAAAAATCAAAAGATTAAATCATAACTTTCATAGCATACACACTTAGACCAGTAAATAGCACTTACCTATAAGTTTATTATTCCTGACGAAACATCGGAACTCGTAGCCCGGGTTTAAGTCCTGCCACTTCCGTAGTATCAGGCTGTATCCAATATTTGGCTGCTCTTCGTTCTCCTCATAGTCCTCGCAGTGAATAAATCTGACAAAAGATCAAAGAGGACTTCGCTCGTTACCTATTTTACGCAAGACATGTATTTATCAAATCGCAATGATATATAAACTGCAAGCCCTGAACTTTTGTTGTAATTTCATATAATTCACGACAGAAAATAAAAGCAACATTACAAAAACCACATAGGATGCTTCTCATAAATTTACATTGATGTTAATTGCTTGCATTTAGTAAATTTGGAATTTACAATATATACTTGTGGCTTATATTTACCAGCTGCTTTGAGCGTAATTAAACTGTACTCACGGTTGTGTAAGGTCATGGGTTATGAACTCTGAACTTTTCAGTAGCAGGTAAACATCACTAGGACAGGTACATTTTAAACTTTTGTCAAAAGCGATCCATGTGGCATCCTGATAAAAGAAGTAATACTACAGTTTCGGTAAAATAGCTACTACTCAACGTTTAACAACTTGCTATATTATTTTTTTTAAATATGGTACACACACATTCTTCTTTATACAGCAAAAAATATATACAGCAATGAACAATTGTAATTTGTATAAACATCATACTGTGGTTTCATCAATATTCGTTGAATACCAATTTTCGTGGATTTCGTTGTTAAGTTGATCCACGAAATTTAATGTCCTTTGAAGTGTAATTTCTATTAACATTTTCTATTGATAGGGTCATTGACCATGAATTTACATATCCTTGAAACTGTGATTTTCACTTTATTCTCGAAAATTGATACCCTTGAAAATTAATAAAACCACAGTATCAGAAAAGCTAATACATGTAACAGGATATAAGACTTGGGGGAATGAAATTCACTTCATTGTCAGCATGAATTCATTGTACATGTTCACTAGATGTAACCATGCTTTTTCTGCGATATGTAATTTATAATGGGAATCACACAAAATTCAAGATTTTAAGTTATAAGCCCCTATGGTTCCAAGATTCAACAACGTAAGAAGCAGAAAAATAGATCAACTCTAATATATATGTTTAATAAATATTGTATGTTGTTAATAATCACTTAAATATCAAAACTATCTTTCCTATCGCAGAATCAATTCTAAATTGACAAATTCGATCCTTGTTTTACTGAATTTTAGATAACCAGCCCTATTTTTGTAATAAATCAGTAATCTAACCAAGAAAAATTATTTTGCATTTAATTGATAATTGACAAATGTTCATTTTGTTATCATTTGCTTACCTTTGGAGAGCTCCAGTTGAGTTTAGGAAACACCCTCCCGCCCAGCATATTAATGGCCTTTTTGATGGCTGAATCAAAATCTGGGAAACTTGGTGCCTGGGTTTTAAAAGAATTACGCAGCTAAATTAATGCTTCTACATGATGATATATACTCATGTCTAGTGTTACAACCTGTCAATTAACCTTAACATTTAATTGGGGGGGGGGGGGGTGTAGTTTGTACAGCTAATAATGATCACATGTCAACATTTTAAAGTTAAACATGATTAAAGACAAAATTTGGAAATTCATCAAACCAAGAATACTGGCAGCTAATAATAAAAAATCAGAATTTGATGTTGATTAAAGAAATATGCATACAGATTTGACAAAAACTGATAGTTAGTGACAATACCTACCGTTGCTTCCAATGTGTCTGTGTCCCAGTTAATATCTAACTGTAACAGAAAACCAGAGAGCTAAAGGTCAAGGTCAAACTACCTGGCGTCCAAAGCAACAATGTGTGGTACAGTAAATTAATTATTTCTGGCAAATATTTATGAATTTTTTTTTTTCCTTTCTGATTTTTATCTGAAGTGAATTGAGTAAATGAACATATTCCTGGAAGTCAGAATTGTTAATGTGACTGCCTTCATTTAGGTTCAGCTCTTTTAAAAGGCAAAATGACATAGTTTGGTGATACAGGTGAATCTCGATAACTCGAACTTCGGGGGACCATGATTAAACTTCGAGAGATCAAGAGTTCGAGAGATCGAAAGTTTAAAAAAAACCGGAAATTTTTGTTCCGGTCATTTTGGCTCTAAAATTATGGTAGCCGGAAATTTATATTTATAACATGGAAGGATAGTCTGACATGATTTCAGTCGTATTTTCTGCTACATTACTTCAATTTAAACAATACAGAACTTACTTGTGTGGTTATTAAGTGTATTTTTTTCACGTTAAAAAACTTTGAAGCATATCATGTTTTCTAAATCATTACGTTAGAATATTTTAAATAAAGAGCATTTTCCATAACATTCACAAGTTGTTGAAATTAATAGATCACTTACAAATTACTTATCTACCCTTTAAAGGGAGCAATGGGTAGTGTCACTCACGTAATCAACCAATTAACACTACCACGCTAGCCCCCAGGAGTTCACTAGACCATCCAGGTAAGGTCCACACGGAGCTATAATTATAGGCTTGATCGGCCGCGTGTGTACACAGCAACCACTTCGAGTTATCAAGAGTGAAAAACAATGAAATATGTATAACGGGACCCAGGTTTTACTTCGAGAGATCAAGAACTTCGAGAGATCGGAGTTCGAGAGATCAAGAGTAAATTTGCTTAGTTATATAGAGAAAAAAATTGGGACCGTGAGTTCACTTCGAGAGATCAAGAACTTCGAGAGATCGAAGTTCGAGCCATCGAGTGTCACCTGTATATGATGTAACGTTAATTGTTTTAAGTACATCATTTAATTGTCTACTGAATTCAACTTCACCAAAATTTGCTGTGCAAGAGAGTAGTACTGAAGTTACTATGAAGGGGTCTATTCTATCAGCAGTCTTTCTCTTTTTCTTACACATGTATCACCTAAAACAACTTCTTAAGTTTTGTTATAAAGTGTTAATTTATAGACTTGTTTCATTCCTTAGTTTCACAGAAGATTCAGCCATACAACACACTTCTAGTTACCTCTTCTCCAACTCGGTCTTCATCATTCTCTCTGTCCCCTGATGTCACTAGACTCCTTGTTGAATAAAAAAATAATAATAAACTTGAGGTTGATAGATGAAAAAACTGTGATAGTTACATACTTTTAATCCATATTTCACTGTATATTTTAAAATACAAAATAACCATGATGACATACTTTTCATCTTGTTTTTTGTAGTAAAATTCATTGAAGACAAAACAAAAGATGGGATCAACAATCTAAATATGTCATCATTTGAAATGAATACTGGTACTGTAGATTCCTTATTTTATTCGAGTATTTATTTCCACAATTTGGTAACAAATTAGGGTAATATATTAAAATCATTAACACCATATACTTTTATTACAATTTTAAGAAGTTCAAAACTGTTGAAAAAATGATAGAAAGATTTTTATATCTGCAAGGAGTGCTTCTCACAATTTTATGTGGATATTAATCCCTCATGTTTAATTAGGAATCTCCAGCATTTTCAGACTTTGATTTAATATTATCATACACTTACCCTTCTGGCAACACGACTCCATCAGTGTGTAGGTACTCTAAAAATTCTGCTGGCAGAGGTATTAAAATACTGTAATACAAAATAGTTAATTAGTCAAAAAGTATTCGTTTCATATTTTGTCATCTAAATATTGCTCTTAATTTATCCTTCAGCTTGGTTTTTCTTGTCTACTTCACTCAAGATATATTGAATAATAAATGCATTCTTTCATTAACCTCAACTCATTAATAGATAAAACATTCCTGTGATAATTTTTTTCTCAAAGTGAGGTTTTTTTTTCTTAATAGGTAAAATATAAAAGCAAACTTACCTTTTAATTGAAACTTGTTTAAACTTTGGATACCAGACAGGAAAGCTGCAGTGTAAAACTTCAGAAACCTTCATATTATTTCTCTTGAATGTAGAGTAATGTAGGTGATTATTATCAAAGTGGGCGTTGTGTTAATTTAATGTAATTCACCCCTGCACTGAGAAATTCCAACACTGAAATAAAACAAATTGTGCCAATTTCAAACATTTTCAAAACAACTTCTTAAACGACACGTGTTAATATTTTCAAATCAAAAATTGTGATAGGATTGTATTCAACATTTAAATCTGTGTTTATGCCTCTAATTATGCATACAAATATACGAAGAAAACAATGTACATGTACACCTATTATTTATGTAAAAAGTCTGATGCAATAACTGAATAGAGTTACAGGGAACGTAGGTTTATCAAATCGTTCGCGTCCTCGGTAGAATTTCGTTTCAACAAATTCTACAAATATTAAATCACAGAGATCTGGGTTATAAATCATACAAAACATACAGAGTTATCTAAATCTTACCAACTGTCAGACCGCCAGACGGGTCGGCAAAATAACAACAAACACACATGGACTAACTTTCGTAACTTCAGTACTAGAGAGCTCTCAAAATGAAAGGTAACTCCGGATTTCATCATTATTTGTTTCTTGCAAAGCCAATTGGTTTCCAAGAGATCAACAATAAAAAGCATAAAGCATCAGCTGTTGTTTTCTTGGACACCTGATGTTATACAAGTTTTAAAATATAAAAATAAAGTTATTTGTGAAATAGTCTTTACAATATTGTAATTTTTACTGCAGTTTACAGAAAGTGACAGAAATTATAATTCATATATTCAAATAAACCAAAAGTAAAAGATGTATATTTTAGAAAATAAAAATTCCTCCGTTATGACAAGATACTGACGTTTAGTACTAGAGTATTACCAGTGAATTTACTTTTAATTTATTTCATTTATAATTTTTTTTTTTTTTGCTGACAATTTTTTGTTGTAATGTTCCTCTCCTAAATTTTAAAAGTGTCTTAATTATCAGCCGTGTGTTTACCTGCAAACTACCAAGGGTATTTAAAAAAAAATAATTAAAAAAATAATAAAAATCCAATGTTACCTGGTACCTCTTTAGCGTTCATACTGTAAATGATACAGTTACACCAACCTTGATTATAAGGTGTACATTGTCGACACCGGGTGCACGACAGTGTAGACAAATCAAGCACACCCAATGTAAAAAAAAAATCTACGTCTCATAGAATTCTTTCAATGTGTCTGATATTTGATATCAAGAACTATTTTTGGATTTAGGAAATTATTTTTATTAACAGAAAAATTTTGGTCGGGGCGTTATCAAATCCAATAAAGCCCGAAGGGCTTTATGATAGATTTGAACACGCCCCGACCGAAATTATCACCTCATAAAATTCAAAGAATGATTCCTTATTACTTATATTTATATAATTTTAAGCCATCATATGATTGAATATTTAAATAGATCAATAAATAAGCAAACCCCGCTGGCTCCTCCATTAATTTTTGCTTCATTTGAAGTTATGGGTTATATAGTAAAAATAATAGATACGTAGTGTTATCACAGGCAAAGACGCTTGAAAATGTAAATATATATAAATATAATCGGTATAGCTGAGATAGCGAAGAGTAGTGATGAAAGGGACGAAACTCCAAGAGCTGTATCAGCCATGTTTTTGGGCACGCATACAAGACAGTTAAGGTTAAAGTAAACTACTTTATTGTTTTATCAAAAGGTATTTATTCCTTTCTTAAATTCATGTTTACTTAACCAACATATAGTCTCTTAACTTGATATAATTGTACAGCCTGAACTGCATTTTAAACTACTTACACTTTGAATTCCCTACTCGGTGTAATAACCATATGCTACTACATGTATAATATAACCTTTATTAACTTAGATTAGGCAATCCTCACAACGTCAAGTGTCCTGAATTAGGGCCACGAGTAGACTCGGGACCTCTGACGTTGGGAACTTCAAGATGAAATTAGGCTAAATCGAAAATGTTAAATTATATACAAAAACCCATTCCTCACTGTTAAACCATGAAATGTTCTAACATTAATAATATATCATCGAGACAAAAATAAGTCTTTATATTTTTTTCTTTAGAGCATCCATGGATCCTTATCAAAATGCAAAAGATGTGCATCGATGTAACCTTTGTGAGACCGCCATAGTTCACTGCTATTGTGACCTTTGTCATGTCAACCTATGCATACCATGTATAGGCAAACACACCTCAGATAAATACGACAGACATAAAATAGTTCCTTTCAAGGAAGGGAGATCCACCCTCATTTTTCCAAAATGTGAAACACATCAACAGAAAATTGCAAATTTCTGTGCGAAGATTGCAATAACATTTTTGTTTGTTCTTCATGCATAGCATCTGAACAACATGAGAGACATAAATTTGTAGACGTTGTAAAAGTTTACAAGGTAAAGAAAGAACTGAAGTGATAAAAAAGGATATTGAAGAGTTAGAAAATCATATTTCCCCTACATATGAAGAATTTGCACTCCACTTGGAAAATCAGCTTGACAGCCTGGATGGAGGATATGAGAAACTTACAACGACAATTACCAAACAAGGAGAGCAATGGCACAGAGAAATAGACATTATCATCAATAAAATAAAAACTGAAATGGGCGAGATAAAAGTGAAGCTCAGAAATATTTTAAATAAACACTTGGATGAAACCAAAAAGATACAATCCCTCATAAAGCAAACACTTCTGTTTATAGAAGAAATAGAGAAATCCACTGAAGTATTTTCAACCATTGAATACAACTCTAAGATTCGACAATTCAGCAAGCTTCCAACCAAAGTTCAGGCATCATTGCCAATATTCATTCCAAAACCAATTGACCCTAAGAAGCTGTATAGTTTGTTTGGACAAATGGCCGTACCTTGTCTAGCTACTGCTACAGGAGAAACTGGCCTGTCACTCGATGAACCCAACATATCAGTCAGAGAACTACTGGACGATCCGGAGCTTGTTGCCACAATACACACTGGGTGTAAAGATCTATGCAGTGTAGCACGTCTTAATGATGATTTGATATATACAAATGGAATAACCAGTGCCATCCAATGCTTCATTGTATGTTCACTCCTTCAGACAGTTGAAACGGAATCATTGGGGGATCCCGTTGATATAGCTGTAGATGGTGATGGGGATCTACTGTACTCTGACAAGATAGCAGGGACAGTGAATAAAGTAAAGAATGAAGAGACAGAGGAGTTGATCGAATTAGAGGAATGGACGCCCGGTCAGCTGTGTGTCACCTCTACTGGTAATATCCTGATTACCATATGCAATGCTGATGAAACTCAATCCAAAGTTGTCCGATACTCGGGATCTACAGAGAAACAAACAATTCAATTCAATGAAGAAGGTAACCCTCTGTACTCAGGAAATAATAAAATAAAATACATTACTGAGAACAGAAACCATGACATTTGTGTAGCTGATTATGTGGCTGGTGCAATAGTGGTGGTTGATCAGGACGGGAAACTCAGATGGAGGTACACTGGTCATTCCTCAGTTACCAAGAACAAGTCATTTCATCCAGTTGGTATCACATCAGACAGCCAGAGTCATATCCTTACAGCAGACTTTAAAAACGATTGTATCCACATCCTGGATCAAAGTGGACAGTTTCTCCGTAACATTGATATATGTGGTCTGCGGAATCCCTTTGGTTTATGTGTGGACAATGATGACAATTTGTTCGTGTGTGAGTATTACAAAGGCAATGTGAAGAAAATAAAATATTTAAAGTAGACATCACCATTTGTAAGGAATGATGTACACTGTAAGATAAACAAAGTTGGCCTTTCGTAAAAAACATTTCATAATATGTTTAAATAAACAGTTCAATATCCAGCCTTACTAGATTTTTTTAAAATCATGAAGTGTTTGACTTCTGTTAATTGTGGAAAAAGATAACTTGAAATAACGTCCCTAGTAAATTGGAGAAAAAGTGTTTTATTTTGTATGTACTTAATCTTTGATATATCTTCTCTCTTAGAACCCCTTTTTAAGCTAATTAACCAATACAAACCAATCATATTGGAGATGGACATCATTATATATGGCAGTGATACACTTTAAATTAAATCCTCACTGACTTTAAGCTCAGTCCCACATTTGAAATCCCTTTACACAGGTACCTTTTTCTCCATCAGCTGCTCAGTTTATTCTGTCAAAATCTGTATGTGAAAGGAGAAAAATGTACCTCACTGCACTCATATATAGCTTCAAAAATTCAAAGTACTGATAGTACTAGAAAGCGGTTATCACGCATGTTTTCATGTTGTTGGGATTGCATGCGTTAAGATTTCATTTTGGGACACTATGGAGTTCCAATATAAGTTTTACCATGAAAGTTAAAAGGGGCATGGACACGATTTTAGTCAAATTTAATTTTTCTGTTTTAATTACTTACAAGGATTTAGGAATGCATTTCTAATGATAAGATGAGATTTGGGTGCAGTCGATGAGTTTCAAGCAAGATACAGGGCTCACAATTCTTCGTCATGTAAACAAGGCTCGTGCCCTCTTTTTGCTTACATATGTTCAATATACCAGTAAAAAAAATTTCAAGCTGATTTGTCTATCTTCTTATTCATTTTAAGCATAAATAGTTCCTTACAATTAACACATTTCCTTACGATTAACACATTCATTTTAAGTCTAAAACTGGAAATTTCACTTCAGCATTCAAAATGTAAACACGCTTTGCTTACATAGAGAAGAATTGTAAGCCCTGTAATTCGCTTATAACTCAACAAATGACTCTCAAAGTTTGGTTGCCTAATAAAACTGCCTTACTGAAGTATTGTAAACATTAAGATCGAAAAAATTGTTTTTGACCATTCCCCTTTGAGCTTGAAAATTTTTACGTGAATTAACCTGGTACGATGTATATCGGCTTACTACTGATACTACCAAACATTCTCGAACGTGCCTTGTAATTGATTTATATTGTTAATTGTATTGTAAATGTTCTTAAAATGTATACGGCGAATTAAGAGGAGAGCAAAATTTGTTACATGTATACTATTATTCGCTCAAGTTAATAAGCTGAATAAAAACTCCAAAACGAATTGAAAAATCAACAAGTTGTATTTAAAAAAGTTTCACGGTTATCCACTGTAAACCGAATTTCAGAGTTCCAGTACAACAACTTGATGACGTGCAGAAGTTCAAGCCTGGACAGTCCTATTTAATACAGTCACAAAATCGACACATTAAGGGCAGATATCTAACACAGTTGGACCGACATCACACACACACACACACACACACACACACACACACACACAAATGGTTTCAATTCAATTCAACTGCCCAACTGTACAACAGCTTCTTATTACTTCATGAACTTGTATCAAACAAACCATTAAGATCTTAAACTGAATCAAGATGCATCCATATTGGGAGAATACGTTATGCTATAATACAAAACTAGAGAAAATATAAGACAGAGCAATGTTATATTTATGATAGTACTAATTAAGCAATACATATACAGAAGCAGATGCTTTAAAAGTAACTCATCAGTCCTTTGAGTACCACGCGAGATAGAATCATATTTTAAGGCAATAAAATACGCTGCAAGCGTGGAAAACAAAGTGAATGAATTTAATAACAGATGGGAAAGATGGCTTCCTTCATTAACATAGTTACTCTTCTTCTTCTTCTTCTTCTTCAGATAAGTTTTTGATTTATATCATTTATCAAAAACTTTCATTTTTTGTCATTATAAATGCTGTTCTTGTATGAAATAAATAAATTCATTGAAAAAAGAGATTTCTTAAAATTAACAACAACAAAAAATCATGTACGGATACTAGTAATCTTTAATATGTTTTAAATGACCTAGAAGTATTCATTGAATAAAAACGGTCACATTAAACAAAGTACTAAATGAAATGTGGAACAATAAAGGAGTACTTATTGTTTTTCAAGACATATTTAAAATGACTGCATATAGTTTAAACTAAAGCAAAAAGGCGATGGAACAAATCATTGAAACTGTATATCATAATCGAATGGAAATTTTAAAAAAGGTTGTTTTTTAAACTTATAAATCATTATTTTCTTTCGTTTTTTCTACATTTGCCATTTGTCATATTAGACGAAGGAGAATGGGATTCAAAGCTATCAAAAAAGATTGTAAATGAACAATCAAACAAACGACATCCTTATTATTTGCCTTACACGTTTCATTTTGTTCATGTAAAAAAACATGACACTACGCATTTCAATAAATATCCTATTTAGTCCTATTTATTTATCATATAAACTATGAATTTATTATCATATGGAATGAAACAAAACAAAATACTTATTAGTTTTTGCATTTTTATTCATTTTTTTACCATTATTTAATTAACTGGTTGGCAGATGTTGCACTGCATTATTTACAAAAGCACTGCTTAGATCGTTTAAGCACGACACCCCAAATTACCAGGGAAAACAGCTGAGAAAGTCAGTACGTATGATAACCTTTGACCTCTATTCAAAAGCCAATGTACATTAAATAGATGATTATATATAAAAGTGACAAGATTTGTTGCAATTGTTTTCGACAAGAGAATCAGCCTCGTTTACACTGAGTCAAAATGGGTCGTGCTATTCTTCTGATTTCTATTTCATTTTTTGTTGCAAATGCTGCAAATTTTTTTGATTTAATAAAAAAAAGAGGTAGACACCGATATTTCAAACATTCCGATAGACAGAAACTTTGCGGGCTTATCCAAGAGACACAGTCCTCATAATGGAAGGCAGATAAGGAATTCAGAGATGCAGCTAGATCTAAACAATTTGTCGATCAGAGGAGAAGATGAACCAAAGACCTCGACATATGTTCCGGAAGTGAGTAGTTCTCAATATTGTCATATTATATTAGATAAGGTAATAAATAAGTTATAGTTTGAAAGTAAAAACTATCAGTTATCAAAAATTTGATATACCTATTTATTTGTCGCTCCCTCCTACATTGTTTTCAATTTAAGTTTTATTTGATAATTAACCGTTTCATAAAACACCCAGATTGTTTTGTTTTGTTGTGGTTTTTTATTTTAGTTTTTGTAATATTGTTTTGTTTTGTTTTTTTAATTTTTTTGGTTGAATTTTTAAAATTTATAATTTTTTAATTTTCAATAATCATAAGGCATTATTTTTTTCAAAGATTTATAATATGACGTATTAATAGCAGCACTTGTAAGGAATATGTTTTTAAACTAACTCTGTATAGAAAAATTGGGTTTGACAGATGGCGGCGATGCCAAATGACTTTGCAAACAGAAGAACAATGCGCAGTCTAAACGAAGAACAGGAACAGGAAGTAGTAGATGCACACAACGCCGCCCGGCTGAGAGCTTCCGGCTCAAACATGATGAAAATGGTCAGTTAATGATTGGAAAGCATAGAACCTGCATTAATTGTACATCAATCATTTCGCTATAGATAGAATCAAAACATCAGTAAAGTGTCATATGTAAACTGACTATAAAAATACAAATCATTGCTGCGATCTAAAAATAAAAAAGAGTCCAATCAGAAACTGTAAAAAAAAACCCATTTTCCTATTCTTAACAATATTATTGTTTTAAAACAGTATTCATTTCTTTCGATTTCTTAGAAATTAATGCATAAAACAATTGTTATCTTCATGACAGCCAACACACACAATTCTTTATTATCAAATGAAAATAAACAGATGGTGTTAACAAGCAAATTTTAAAACAAATCCATCGATAAAAATTGTTGTATACAACTTACTATAGTTCTTTGTGGACTTAATAAGATTCAAAGTATGGTGGAGACGCACACTCGTTGACAGCTGATCTTCCAATGAATAGTGTCGCCAATTTTTTTTTTACTGATAAACATTAGGTCTTTAAAGTAGTTTTTTTATTTATATATTCAAAAATCCACAGAAAAGTGTTCTATAAACTTTGTTGAGACAACCGTATACTTACTCATGTCCTTTTTTTTACCTCAGCGGTACAACAAGGTGCTTGCCGCCCAAGCCCAGGAACACGCTGACTCTTGTGTAGAGGCACACTCAGGACTGGCCAGCGAAAACATGTTCTTTTCATCGGGTTTGTTCCGTAGTGTTTTTGTATGACAATGAACAAGACTTGTGTTATTTTTAAAAAAGTTCTTGTCTGTCAGATACATTATGTATGTATTCTTTATTTATATCTGTTTGCTTATTGATTGTGAAATAAACGAAGGAAATATTAATTTAATGAAATTGTTTTATAGCAACTACAATCAATATGTCGCAAGCGGTACATAACTGGGAAATTGAGAAATATGACTATGATTACGACACAAATACTTGCAAAGAAGGAAGGGCATGTGGCCATTATACGCAGGTAAGGTAGATGCAGCATGGTTTATAACAGGTGATTTATTCATTTAAGAAATAGATGACAACGTATTAAAAATTTCCCGTATATGAACTTGGTTGGTGATCAATCATGTGAACCCAATGTCAAAGATTTTATCAGTTACCAACTATTAATTTTACTGAGTATTTTGTTGAATTTTAAAGACTTTTTCAATTCAAGAAAATTAATGTAATTAAATAGCAGAAGAATGCATTCCAGTTAAATACATAAAGTTTATGAACCATTTGAAGGTTGTATGGGCGAGTAGCGATGAAGTAGGTTGTGGTGCCTCGAACAAATGTGGAGGCGATTACAAAACTCACATTGTATGTCAGTACCTTCCAAGGTAAATTGTATATCAATACCTAATAGGTATTCTGTTTTTCTCGATATTATCGATTTTCGACCATTGAAAAGCTAGGTTGCAACAACAGTTTCATTTGCCTTTTTTAAAACTGAGGTGTGAAATTGAATTTGCTATCATATTCTTTTTTTATTTCGAGATCTTTGCTTCTCATTGTTACAATCAATCAATGCAAAGATAAATAATGAAAATGGGTCAATTTTGCTATTAGATAACTGCTTCCTAGAATGAATCAAATAAAATATTAAATCATCTTTAGTGGGAACTATGCCGGTGTACGTCCGTTTAAGACAGGTGCCCCCTGCAGTGATTGTACAGCGTGTGGATACTCCTGTGAAAATGGACTATGTACAAGGGTAAGATGGATAGGATATTGTTTGTATATAGACCATCATAATAGATATTCTTTATCAAATGTCAATTTAAAAGCTGCGTTTGATTTAAAGTAAGATTATATGGGTCTGGTCCGCCAACAGATAATTAAAACACACTCCTTAACAACTGTTGATTCGAACTTAAAAAAAAAAATTTCTTAACTCATCTCTGTGTGTTTATTTTTAGGAAACATCACAATGCACTGGTAGGTATTCTCTCTTGTGTATTTCTCTCTTTTTTAAAATAAATTTTGTAATGCTAAGAATAATTTCGTCCAGTTTACAAAAAATTCAGTATTATAATTAAGAATTAAACAATGTTTTGATCCTACTGCGTTGTTAGTATTTTTTAATTAAAAATCAATATTTAAGATTGTTACACGGGGACTGGTGAGTCTTACGAGGGGAAATACAACACTACTTTGAGTGGAATACCTTGTCAAAACTGGAAAAGCAAGTTTGATTTCCTAGACGACCACAACTACTGCAGAAATATGTTTAGTAGTTCTGGATTCACGAAACCTCTCTGTTACGTTAGTCCCACTCCAGGGAACTACGTTGTAGAATATTGCAATGTTCCCATGTGTGGTAAGTATACATGTAAAAGATGAATCAGGTTTAAGAGTTAGGCCAAAGTGATTGCGATATATTATATATCTAGTGTTTTGCAATTTAATAAATTTTTAAAACTGTTTTTCAAATGTCTGTTGTTCCATTGGTCGATGGATGAACAAAGAGTGTTAGGTCTATTATAATTTTTTCTATAGATTTCAAACTTAATTTATTTCTATTTCGCAAAACGTTTTGATTTGTTAAATGTGATTATGCACTAAATAATGAGAACCGAAAGAATATATTTTGCATACCATTTCTAACATTCAAATTCTTATTAATGATAACTTAAAACAAGATACAATTTAATGAAGAAACCTTTACCAGTATATTGTGTTTTCTTTTAAGTAATTTTATTCAACTGGATTATCCACACAAAAACATTAGAGATAAACCATTGTTGAACATTTTATAGAGTACATATGTATTCTGCTAACGTGATTTTTTTTTTATTTTTAGGACAGTAAAAGAGTACCTTAACAAATTGAAGAGAGATAAAATTCCTGAAAAAAGGAAGACATTTAATAAATAAATCATGACATACAGACCTCATATTTTTTTTTTTTATTTATAACAATTGGTCAGAGAAACATGAAGTTGGTGAATAAATGTTCGTTTTTTATTTACAGAAGAATATCACAAAAAGATTAGTTCTTTAATATCATACAAATAATGACTGGAGTTGAGGGCAACATTATGTTAGCCCTCAAAGGAGAAAATATTGTCCGATGCAAAAGGTAGTACAGGTTTATATTTAATACACTGTATATATCTTTTACTGTACCTCTCTCATCTTCGCCAACTCCCTTTTCATAGCGTTTCTAAACGCACCAATACTGTTCAAAGTTCAAAACTTAATCCGTATTTATTGTTCATGTTCTCTGACTTTATTTTGAAGTGTGCATTCATTATTTGATTCCAAACACAATATACCTCATTCTAAATGATACCTATGACTAATGTTTTAATGTTCTGTCTCCTTGCACTCTATCCACGTATTTTAATTCTCATCGTGTATGCCTCTTGAAACCTCTAGATATTATAATATATTATGATAAAGTTTTTGAGATAAAAAATTGTCTCCGAAAGTTTCTACTATCTAATTATTTTGAATAATATTACAACACTCACATGTCTAGAAAAATGAACGATAATATTTTCATGAATCAGACGATGAGAAGATAATTATGACAAGAGTAGATTTCGACGTTTTTGGAATGAGATTTTCCAAGTTACGCAAATGTATTTCGATATTTGAAGATAAAATCTTCTTACTGTTTTTTGAATGTGTGAAACAAAATTAAAAACGCATTTAAAAAACTACTTTCAGTATGCATTGTTATTCATTTGCATATACTCATGGTGTATTAGAAGAACTGTCTTTTGGTTTATACAATGAGATATAGGAAATATGAAATGTCAGTCAGATATTTTTATCACTTTTGCTAAATAGCAGTTTTTATCAATGGAGCTAGGATCTCCATAGTAAAATAAATGTGGTGACATTTCAATGTACGAGAAAAAATACGTTTATATTTCGCATATGCACTTGTGATATGTACAACTAATATCAAAAATACCAATTCCACCTGCCAGGAAGTGTCCCACAGCCCCGCAGAGTTCTGGCACTAGAAGACCATTTGGTTCGCCTGGGTACCACAGACTAGTGTTGAATACAACTGATCTGTCACCTGTCCATTCCCACTTGTCGCTAATCTTCTCTAATCCAATTAAGTAATAATCTAATCAGAAAAAGAAAAGTAATAGGATTTACCAAACACACATGACAGACGCCGCACCAGTTTCGTGGACGTCCTTGTCTGATGAATGAATTAATTCAGTATGTCAATTTAATCAAGATAGAAATTCGTTGTCTAGGCTGGGAAATTCCAGTTATTCCACATAAATATATATAATACCTTAATTTTTTTTAAATCTAACTCTTTTTACTTTCTTAAATCGATATCTGCTAGTATCTAAAAAATATTTTTGCATAAACTCATACCTTTTCTGCCCATTAACACTTGAATGCGTCTTATATTAGTATCAAACAGTTTAATTTAACGAAGATCAATTGGCAATTTTGATTTATATAGAAATAATTTTCGAGATTAGCAATTCTAAAATCTAAAAGGCAAGGCAAATAAAGGCACCATAATCGGCGGTGAAATATTTTCAAAGCTTGGTTAAACCCTTGAAATAAAAGTTTGGTATATCCTTCATGTGAAAATGCACTATTGTTTGTCTATATACCCGATCATTACATACTTTAGATTTTCATCAACATTTGCGAAATAGCAATATTAAATCTAATGATGAGCTTATGATATTCAAAATTAAGACGTACGTTTTAGGATTTACCTCATAACATGTTTTAAGACCCTCCCTGAAACAAATCTCAATTTCTCGTTCATCAATTTCAATGAAAAATGAATCAAGTCAAAATATTGGCAATTACGTGCTTGAACAATATATGTTACTATGATTTAATTGGATAGAAAAATTAGTTGGATTTGTATAACCTGGTCTGCACGTCACAAGACACGTCACAATGCACCATTGTGAAAAACGTATCGATCCGCTTGACGTAACTTTGAATTTTTAACAGATCAATACCATTTTAAAAAGTAAAACGAACTTAGTTTGTACTGATAATTACCAAAAATTAAACGAAAAGGAATGAACTCAACGTTTAACCTGGGTTGGAGAAATTTACGCCTTTTTACACTCCGCTTTGTGGATTATAAAGCATAAATGTCCCAACCAGGTTATCCTCGTATAATTTGTATAGATTTTGAGTTCATTTTTTAAATAAACTTTTACAACAAAATATGACAAAAGAACCAAGTGTTTATCACAATTAAGTTAACAGATTATTTGAATTTGATTTAATTAACCGAATCAATTATAACTTACTGCCTGGTTGAAGGAACTGGAAATCCTGGAGTTTTTCGGCCGTGTCTAACATAATAAGATGAGCCCCGTCTGATTGACATCCATCACCGGGGTTCAGAAGTCCAAAAATGTCGTCGTAGATTTTATAGCAAATGTCGGTATTACTCAGGTATGTGTACTTTTTTTCCGCACATGCTGAAATAAGAATATATATATATATATATATATATATATATATATATATATATATATATATATATATATATATATATATATATATATATATATATATATATATTTTGTTTTGTGTAAATTGTATATATATATATATATATATATATACAATTTACACAAAACAAAAGCATCGCAATCTAAAAAGCTGGTCAAGCAAATACTGTGTTGTTACTCATATCTGATTTCATCAATATAGAATTTTTCACACAATCACCAAGTTAGTTCATTAGGTATGCGTAAGTGAATGCATGATTAATTACCGATGGACTTTTCAACTGGTTCTTTGGTGTAATACACAGCTCCTCTCATATTTGTATATGAGGAATTACTATTCGGCGTGCTGGCATAACAGTAGCAATTCTTCCTACGGTAAGAAAAAGCCGGGGAGATCCCAAGATTGGTACACAGCCGTCCGCAAGATGTCGCGGATATAGCGTGCAGAGGTTCTTCGTTGAAGTTGAATTGGTCGACAAATAGCTTGTCATTATATTTTTCATTATTTCTCCAAACGTGGATATGATTAGAATCTTCAAAATGAAATGAAATAGATATATCACATAAAAGTGTTAGTTTTAATAAAAAGTTTAAGGTTACAATTAAGTGCACGTGTCTTTCCTTGCTCTACACACTGAAAATTGTTTTAAGGTTGTTTGCATGTGTTGTGTAATTTTTGATCAACACTAAATTATGTTTATATAATGTTTAAAGCAGGAAAGTTGCTAAAATTACTTATAAAGAGTTTAAGTATAATTTAATAATCATGTAACATAAAGGTTCAAATACTTTTTTGTCCTTTAACCAAGAAACATCCTGCTTTATTTCAGGTTAAAGTTATGTTCCTATAATAAAACTCTTTCAAAATAATTTCAAAACAATTAATCAATTCAAATATTTTCCACAATATTAATATTTCAATATAGCTCAAATCGGTCAGGTTGATTTATGCGCATGTCAAATGCAAAATATCAACGGTTACCTAAAATCTTTTATATACCGTTCCCTTCTCTTTTGAATGGAAGGATAATTCTACCTTCATAGTTTTCTGTTAGAAAATATACACTAGTATTTTCTTCCTAAGAAAATAAAGTTTTTATACTTACGTACGCTGTTGATTCTGTATAAAAGTCCTATCAAAAGACATGCACACAAAAACTTCATGGCACTAAATGCGAGTAAGAAAAAATAGTTAACAGTTATCTTGCATGTGCTCTGCGCACTTCTCCGTCATATGAGAATGTGATATACGACGCTTTCTCTAAAAGTATTAAATAGAATTAATGAAACGTTTAATGACAGAATGTTTACTAATGCAGATTTGAACATTGCATTTTACATCATAAAGTGTTATTGATCGCGTCAGTATGAGAAGCATCGCGTCACCTATTGAATATGCTTCCTGAAAATCTGTGCGTGCAGTTACTAGAATCTACGAAGGGTGTTCATTGTTGTATTATTTTAATCATCAATCTACAACATACTTTTTGTATCAATGTTAACTATTAAAGTAGCATAAGTCCTATCAGTCTGTGCGCAGTTGTACACTTCATAGCGCTGAATTTATTTTAAAAATAGGTTGGAAAAAGAGTCGTTTTTCTTTACAACCAACAATTTTATGCTTGAACTCAGTACTGTATACATAGTTATATTCGCTGTCGGTTTTAAATAAATATATACTTGTCTAAATGAACAAAAGTTATTATTAAGAAATACACTTTTTGTTTCCACATTTGATGATGAATTAAACATGGTGCAGATATTGTAGACCATGATTTTTTTGCGCGTTTTCAATTTTTAATTTTTAGAAACTGGCCATGACTATCAATACGTCTTCATACAGAAATTCAGAAGATGATGGATACAAGAAATGCTAACTAAAGCTAGAGATGTTACACTGATGTACCACTGATCATTTTAATAGAACACTTTTTCATAAGAATATCTAAACTAGCGGTCATGTGTTACATTTTTTTCTCTATAACAGTAGCAATTCTTCTTATGATAAGAAAAAGCTGATGACTTTCGAAGATTGGTACACAGTCCTCCGCAAGATGTCGATGACATAGCATTCAGAGGTTCTTCAGTTATATTGAGTTGGTTGGAAAATACTTTTTATCAAAATTTCGTTTCTCTTCCAGAATTGAATGTGATTGGATTCTTCAGTTTCCAAAATCAAGAGGCCCATAGACCACATCGATTACTTGAGCAACACACAAGGCATGATAAAATCAGTTTAATAGAGTCTTAATACTAAATATCTGGACAATGTGGTATAATACATATAGGTCCTGTAAAAATAAAAACCCTTTTTTGCCCTTGGATCAGTTTAATAGAGTCTTAATACTAAATATCTGGACAATGTGGTATAATACATATAGGTCCTGTAAAAATAAAAACCCTTTTTTGCCCTTGGATATTCTGATGTTTATTATCAAGTTCTTTTTCTAACAGGGTGATTTAATTGTAATATCAAATGTTCAGCATAAACCTACATCAAACTCCAAACCCCTTGTGAGGCCTAAGAATCGTCCAGGGGCCAAAGTCTTAATAATTTTTTAAAATAAACAAAATGTCGAAATGCTTGTATATATTTAAAATCATATAATATGATAACATTTCAGTTTTTGTAAAAATAAATAAATAAATAAATAAATAAATAAATAAATAAAGATTTTGATTTTTAAGGAATTTGAATATACACTACCTGAGGATGCTTTTAAATAAGTTTCAGCTTTTCTGTCTGATTAGTTTCTGAGAAAAAGATTTTTAAAAATTTTCTTAATATATTGTTATGTTAAACTTCACCCCCCCCCTTTGTGGCCCCATCCTTATCTGGGGCCTTGATTTTTACAACTGTGAATCTACACTGCCTGAGGATGCTTCAACAAGTTTCAGCTTTCCTGGCTAATTGGTTTCTGAGATGAAGATTTTTAAAGACTTACTACATATATTCCTCTGTTCGAACTTCGAACCCCCCCCCCCTTGTGACCCTCCCTACCTCTGAAGGTCTTGATTTTCACAACTTTGAATCTACACTACCTGAGGATGCATCCACATAAGTTTTAGTTTTTCTGGCCGAATGGTTCTTGAGAGGAAGACTTTTTGAAACCAAAAAATTCTAATTAATCCCCCTTGTAAATGGGCGTGATCCTTAATTTTCAGAACTTTGAATTCCCTTTGCCGTGATATCTTTTTCGCTAAGTTTGGTTGAAATTATGCCTAGTAGTTCTTGAGAAGATGTTGAAAAAGTGGAAAGTTTACGGACATACCGGCAGACAAACATACGGACGGACAGACGGAAGACCGATAAAATGTGACCAGAAAAGCTCATTTGAGCTTATAGCTCAGGTGAGCTTAAAAGTAATATCTAAGTGTGAAAACGAAAAGCAATCTTTGAGATCACGTTTGTTTGTATATCAAAATACATGTAGATTTACATCTACATGTTAAATAAAATATTTTTTCGTTTTTAGTTCTACGATTGGGATACTTACGGGTATATACATGTTAAACACCTTAAAGTTTTTGCCAAAATACGTAAACAGAGTTTCTAATTAATATGTAAAGAATAATGGGATTTATTTCATGTTATTTCATGTTATAAATAGCTTTAATGTATTTTGATATCATGATAAGTAAGCATAGCAAGTAAAAACTGAAATACGAGAACACAGATATTTCTATAAGCCAACAAAACATTGCTCGATTTTTCTATCATAACGCTTTTGTAAAGTAGTCCATGTGTTTTTGCACTTACCAATAATTATTGAGGACAAAAGAGGACCATGATAAGTCAATTTCAATTTGTAAATAAACACTGAAAGAAGGAATCATCCGAAAGCCATCAAAACACAGTAATTTATTTAATCATTAAATTCAAACACCGTTTTCTTGAGTCTTAGTTTTTAAAGTAATTTGATAAATGATAAGTTGGGTGGGACATCCTAGATGCTTTTATTTCATTTTATTTATATGTGTTTGCCATATTTGATTGACTAATGTGTTAGACAGGAAGTGTTCTATAAAAATGATCAATATTAAATCTAACAATGCTCTGAAACAATAGGTTGTTTACAAACGAAATTTTATATGGAATTTTAAATCAATAAAGGTTTACGGCCGTAAAGTGTCATCGACTCACAATATCCATTAAAACGTTTCCTGAAAACTCTCGTTAATGTATTTTCACTTTCAGTTAACAAAATACAAACGGCTTCTACAATGTTTTTATTCCACTGTTCCGAGCAAGGTTTTATTTTGTTACTCCAAATTTTTAAAGAAGAATAAAATTTATCCATAAAAATGCCATCGATATGTCTGCACTATGCCGAAGCAAAATGAGTATAACAAAAAAAAATTACTTTCTAACCTGCAAAGATATTGCGGAAGGAACAACTAATATATCTTGATGTAACATCCAATATGTTGTTATATATAATATTTGTTATATATTCAATAAGAACTGTGCTGCTGATTCTTTATTTTTCTTAGCCACAATAATGCGCATCAATGTAATAATTGATTTATGTAAAGATAAATAGCTTTAGTCTTACATGTTAAAAGGCTGGGTGACCAACAAAGTAACCATAAATAACTAGATATATAGCTCATTGACATAAAATCCTTGTAGCCAATTGATGATAAACGACGGAAACAAACATATAAAAATAAAAAATAAAATTTTCTAAGAAACAACTTACGACCCAAACTAGAAATAATTTATGGTTGTTTCACAATTGGTTTAGATGCCAATAACTTTGTTCTAGTTTAAAGGTATTTTATAAACGTTGGGTTTAAAATCCATAAAGATTACAATCATAATGTGATTTAATTGAAAACTTTGAAAATAATAAATATGTTTTATTCATTGAAATGTGAAACATTTAATCATCATGATCATATGATTTATTGATTTTGTTCTGGAAAGCTACATTATTTCATTTTTATTGCTTTCATTGCGGGTGTGACCGGTCAGCAGAGGATGTTCACTCCTCCTAGGCACCTGATCCTACCTCCAATGTAATGGAGGTCCGTGTTGGCTCAAGGTTTGTATTTTGACCATCACAAACAAACCAAATCTTCAACATTTCGTTTTTTCCTCTCTTTTTTTGACATTTTCCGATTTTGACATTTACCTCGATTATGATATGCCCAATTGTGAGAAGGAGCACGCGGCGGGTGTGACCGATCAGCAGAGTATACTCACTCCTTCTAGGCACCCTGTCATACCTCTATCTATTTGGAGGTCCGTGTTGCTCTGCTTTAAATTTGTATTTCGTTTCATGGATTTTTGAGATGGTTCACGGTTTGTTACTGTCATTGGGAGTTGATTTTAATCAACTCCCCTATGCAGTTACTCAGACAAACCGAAAGTGAAACAGTGTTTGGACCTCAGCACAAATCATTGCTGCTGACGAGACTTAGTTCTTGAAAATAATTGACAATCATCATGATCATATGATTTATTGATTTTGTTCTGGAAAGCTACATTATTTCATTTTTATTGCTTTCATTGCCGGTGTGACCGGTCAGCAGAGGATGTTCACTCCTCCTAGGCACCTGATCCTACCTCCAATGTAATGGAGGTCCGTGTTGGCTCAAGGTTTGTATTTTGACCATCACAAACAAACCAAATCTTCAACATTTCGTTTTTTCAAGGTTACTAAATACCTTGAAAAAAAGTCAGATTTTAAATGGTACGAACTTCAAATATGTTTTGTAGTCGTATGTATTCCTACGCCATAGGTCAATATAGTCTCATTCAACTCGACGCTTGGCTGTCTCCGTAAATCCTTGTCGGAGATTTTCGGTGTCAGCCGAGCGTTTGGTTGAACGAGAATAGAGTTCAATATTGCTTGGATCCATACAATTTTCGAGAAATATTTCTATTACTGATAAATAGTTTGATTGAATAAATTGTATCTTTAAATATTATTTAACATGACTCATATGGGGGTTTCTCGACATTCTTGTCGAAAAAGTCCAAAAATTCATATTATAAAAATGTGCGTAATTCAAATTAGAAACTACATGTACTTGCCATGCAAAATAACATATCATTGATTTCAAAATAAATAAACATCGACAAAATCAACTCCCGTCAGTTCTTCAGTACTCTGATTTTTTCATTGTAATAAGTAATACTGCAAAAATCATGGTTATGGAATTTTTTTAAAAAAAATCAAAGATTTTTAATTCTCTTTCATCTAAAGCTTTAAAACCATACTGTTTTGAACGAAAAATTATTAAATCAATAACGACTGATTGTAAGATTTATCATTAGCTCAATTGATTTTAGAATAGCTCTAAAGGTGAAGGAAGGAAAATCAATTTCAGTGTGGCGTACAAATTGAATATTCCTGCATCGACTATCAGACCCACATCCGGAAAGAAGGCAACATGCATCGTAAAAGCAATAAGAGCTGTGTTACCTTTTAAAAGATTTTTTTGCTGCAAAAACCTGCTGTAGTGAAAATTAACTATGTAATTAGACACTTTATAATTCTCAATAATTTTGATAAGATTATAAAAGCAATCAACTAATCGAAAGAAGATTTCTCTACTCTGGAAATATTGCAGACTTATTCTTGTACTTGACGATGATATTGAAGTTTTGCTTAAATCAGGGCCTCTATATAGCTTTTCCTAGAAATTATGTCTAACAGCTGATAAAAAACGATCTTTATCTTAAATGTTAATAAATGACATTTAAGCATCTAGATTTCACAATTTATAATTTCTGATCATTAAAATTGAAGAATAATAATATTGCTTTTTAAAAAGTTTTCCACATTTGTGCTTAACAATTGAAACAATTTTCATGGTACATAATTTAGGGTGTAAGGATATTAAACTTTCTGTAGAATTGAATTCCCAGGAGACATTTTTCAATATTTGAAAAACTCATGTTTTTGCGATGTCGTACGGTCTATCTTATTATATCCCTCTTCAAATGCAGTATCTATCTTTTTATGTATTTACAAAAACATTAAAAATGTTAAAAAAACAAAACTATATTTCCTATTATTCAATAGAATTGTAATTATATTAACCTAATATTTAACTAAGATTGAGAGTGTAACAAATGTTGTATGAGTAATAACTATATTTATCAAATGAGTGACACTTGCCCTGAGGTGCAAAACTGTTACCCAAATGACAATAAACGTTCATTTACTGAATCAATCATTAACTACGATACTCTTTTTTGAACACCAGTTGAACTGAACTTGACAATCTTATTTCGCCACTTTGTCGATAAGATTCCTTGTTTATGAACCATTTGTCTAAAAAAAAAACTCGTAAGAACTACCATTTTTTTAAAAATCTTTTTTTGACTGTTCGTGACTATGGCCCTCTTATTATTGGGTTACTTTTCTTTACGTGTGTACTCTGAATCACTTATTCATTGTTTGTCTTTGATACTGTTGGTTTAATTTGTTTTTATCTATTTGATAATGTATTCATTTTAAAATGGCAGAGGAAAAAGGGTAAGGTTTCTCCTCAGTGTAAGCTAAATTCGACGACTTTACCCTGAGTCGGTGACCTTGAAATGCAGCTTCAAACATGGTAAATAATTCTGACGAAACCTATTCAGTATCTAATCTTTACCTTATTGAATTGAAAATGGAGATATATTGCATTTAGATTTCTGTGATTCGTCGAACAATACAATCTTTTATCAGTATTATTTGAATGAGAATAACTAATATCTATATTCAACATGAATTTTATCAATGAGCTTGATACTGATCAACCAGAACACGTTTAGTCAGTGCACATTAACTGAATTTATGCCAGTAAGGATAAAAAGTCCCCCAACAGTCGCGTTGGACTACAACGCCTAATTTATTTGAATATGGTACATGTAAATAGAAAGCATAATTGTAGGAAATACGTAACCTTTCGAGTGGCTTACATATTATACTACAACGCTCGTTATGTTCATATCCTTGCATAAATCACCCAGATAATTGTTAATTGTTTAAATTTTCAACGAAATATTTTAAATGTGACGAGTACCCCTTATCAATTCATTTAAGGATGCTTCATTTAATTTTCTTTGCAGGTGCGTAGGTTGTACCTATGGCAGACAATCAAATAAAAAAAATATATTGCACTATTGGCAATCATTATTTTATACAAAAACAAAAAAAAACATTTGTGTGTATTCACACCTATTAAATTCATTTAAATGAATACGCTACACAGATTTAAGAAGCAGCATGCACATCACAATTTACCAGTACCTGTAGTAACCCTTTCCTCTTTTCCTTTTATATCAAAAAAATAATTTATACTTAAATATTAACAAGATATGGTTATCTTAAGATACATATAGGTAAAACACGGAGTAAATGTTAATAGGATTTTCTTGATGTAATTATACATCCCCGTAAACATTTTCAAATAAGTTGAAAGGTAGAATTGAAACATTTAAATGCAGTTATTGACCGGAAAAAAATATTTTTTTAATCTGTGTAATCCAAAAAAAAAATGCTGCTGGATAATTTTTTTTACAGAACTTGCTTCAATATCAATTGAACTTCATTTGATTATTGAGAAAAAGTTCACAATTCACATACAAAGTGAAAAGGGATGCAGCACGGGACATCAGCAACACCAGGCATTCCATTGATATCTGATCCCCTAAAAAAAGCCCCACATAATTCGGGTGGAGAAACACTTTGACCGTTGGGTTCATTAGCATTCCACAGACTTGGGTCAAATACCAGTGTACTGTCTCGTGTCCATTCCCATCTGCCTTCTATGTTTTCTAGTCCAATGTGATACGCAGCTAATGAAACAAAAGGCAGAATGAAAGGAAATTCGCACATATCTGCATTATCCATGTGTTTATTTTTTTAACTACTATATCTAAATTATATAGGTATCTGTGAAGAATCGAAACAGTTTTAAACTGAAAGAGAACTGATTCATTTACTGGCCATATGGTGTCAGATTAGAGATAAAAGACAATAAGTAAAAACCAATTTTTACAAAATTGAATTCAATTAACATACTGTATTTAGTGGCAAACTCCGAAAAAGCATGTAATTTTTCAGCGGTGTCTAACGTAATGAGATGACCTCCGTCTGATCGACATTTATCGGCAGCGTCCGTGGAGTTTCTCCCGTCAGAGTAAACTTTGATGCAGAGATCGACATCACCCAGGTATGTGTATATTTTGTCCGCACACTCTGAAATATGATTTTCAATTCATCAGTAATGAAAAACTTTCCTGTTCCTCATCCTATCCCCTATCCAGTAAAACACTAAAATGTGTTTGATTGTCAACAATTACTCATTTCATTAGAGATGATAATAAGTATGGCTGTCAAATAATTTTTTTTATTAAAATTACCAATATATTTTGCAACTGGCTCTTCTGAATAGTATACAACTCCTCCCATTGTTGTAAAGACAAACCTATCTGTCGGTTTGCTATCGTAGCAGTAACAAACATTTTTCATAAAAGAAAAAGCCGAGGACTTCCGAAGATTGGAACACAATCGTCCACAAGATGTTACAGACGTAGCGTGCAGAGGTTCTTCGGTTATATTGAGTTGGTTGGCAAATATTTTATCATCATATTTTTCATTTCTTCTCCAAAAGTGAATGTGATTTGAATCTTCAAAATTTAATAGATATGAACAAGTATCAGATTAAATGTTAGTTAGTAATGTTTCTTCAAAAAGAACTCAAAGGTATAAACATGATCTAAATC
Source organism: Magallana angulata (assembly GCF_025612915.1). Taxonomy (NCBI): domain Eukaryota; kingdom Metazoa; phylum Mollusca; class Bivalvia; order Ostreida; family Ostreidae; genus Magallana; species Magallana angulata. Next base: position 11,921,881 of record NC_069118.1, read on the forward strand.
GTTTCAACTTCTATTAGTTTATGACTTTATGATCTTATTCCACGGCGAATGAAAGGAAAAATGTTTATATTCTACCTTCTTAAGGTATACTATTTACATTTTTTTAAAATCATTAATGATTTTTTTTTCAGTTACTTATTGAAAGTTTAATCGCTTATATTAAATACAGTTTTGTTCGGATATAGATACATGTAGGTAATAAACAAGAAAGTTTTCTATACTTACATACTTCGTTGATTGTGTTACAGAGTACATGGATAAATAGGAATGTACGGATGCACTTCATAACTTGACCGCAGCAAATATCTACTCTGTTTACAGATTTCTTATATATGTAGGTTATAATTGGTCTAAGATTGATCACAGACTCCAAGTCGATAAATAGTAGGTGTTCTTTATTGATAATGATTGGATTTTTAGGCTAAGGGCGTTTAATAACATCTATTTATAATTGTATTTCGTAGTAAATTTAATATTTCCTACTCGTAACAAATATAAATTTTAAAAGAGGAATTCATCTTAACGGTAAGATGCACAGATTCTAACAACGATCGATTATGAACTCTTTTGTTGAAAACAATGAGGCCTTAACATTTTGAATAATAATAATGATATTTTCCAATTTGTACTAGGTAACCCATTGCATATTATATTCTTTTGTGACAAGGCTTTATATATGCGATTTTAATTATGGACTGCTTCTTATGGAAATAATGTTGGAGTATTTTTCAGGAAATTTAATTCATTTTAATTATTTATCATTCTAAAAAACATATGGATTTGCAGGATATAACATGTATGAAAATTCGACGATCTTTGTTGATCTTATGTTTTTATATGAAAAATCATATGTTTACGCATCCTTTAACGATGTTTTTATATTTCACTTTTAAACTTTAAAAAATTAATGTTATTAAATAGCAGATGGATACATTCCAGTTAAATAGATAAAGTTTATGAACCATTTGAAGGTTGTATGGGCGAAAAGCGATGAAGTAGGTTGCGGTACTTCGAACAAATGTGGAGGAGATTACAAAGCTAATATTTTATGACAGTACCTTCCACGGTAAATTGTGCATCTAAACCTAATAAGTATTCTCTCTATCTCGATATTTTCGATTCTCAACCATTAAAATGCTAGGGTGCAACAAGAGTTCCATTTGCTTTTTCGATAACTACTTCGTAAAGTTAAATTTGATATCATATTCTTTAACAGAAATAAGTATTTTTTTTTAATTTTGAGTTCTTCGATTCTAAACGTTAAAATCAATCATTGCAGAGATAAATAGCAACAATTTGTCTATTTTGCTGTGAGATAAATGTCCTAAGAAGAAATTTTGCTATACAATATTTAACACATATTCAGTGGGAACTATGTTGCAGTACGTCCGTTTAAGACAGGTGCCCCCTGCAGTGATTATACAGCGTGTGGACACCCCAGTGAAAATGGACTATGTATAAGGAGAAGATGGATAGGATCTGGTTTGTATATAGACCATCAAGTATATATTCTTAAATAAATGTCAATTTGAAGTCTGCTTTTGAATTTTAAGTAGGATTGAAAGAATGGTCTTTACACAGATTTTTGAAGACATACGCCTTACTAACCGTGGATTCAAACTGTTTAAAACTATCTTGTTTTGCTATTATTTCTTTACTCTGCCGGCGGTCTACCTGTCAGGAAGTGTCCTACAGCCCCGCAGAGTTCTGGCACTAGAAGATGGTGACCATTTGGTTCGCCTGGGTACCACAGACTAGTGTTGAATACGATTCAGCTGTCACCTGTCCATTCCCACTTGTCGCTAATCTTCTCTAATTTAATTACCTAATCAGGAAAAGAAAAGTACAATATGATTTACGAAAAAAAAGTAACATACGCCGCACCAATTTCGTGGACGTCCTTGTCTTTGTCTGATGAATTAATTCCGTGTCATAATTCAATCAAGATAAGAATCTGTTGGCGGGAGTAGGCATTTCTTATTATTCCACATTAATTGAAATGCGTTTAATTTTTTAAAATATTTATGACTTTTCGTACTTTCTTCAATCGATATCTGCTAATAAATATTTTTAAAAAACTTCTTTTTAAACTTCTACTTTTTCTGCTTACAACCATTTGAACTCGTTTAACATTGGTTTTAATTAACTGAAAATCAATTTGCAATTAAGATTTATAAATAACTCATTTTCGAGATAAGCCATTTCTAATTTTCAGACAAGGCAAAAAAAAAAGACCCATAATCAACGTTGAAATATTTATAAAAGCTTTCATTAAAACTTGAAAAATAAGTTTAATTTATCCTTCTTTTTCATTAGTGCATTCCAGAATTCAGTGTTACATGTTGATTTTGCAAGTACAATGCTTATTCTAGATTTGTAGTAAGAAACATTTGCGAAACAACAAAACAACTTTTATGATGAGCTTTATTCAAAACTAAGACGTTATGCAGGTTTTATTTGAAACACCTCTTATAACCCTTCGTAAAACACACCTCAATTTCTCCAACAAAAAATTTCAAAATGAATCAAGTCATGAGGGTTTTAAAGCGTAAACTGCCCCAACATAGGCTATACTGGTATAAGTTGGGTAGATATCTATGAGTTCATTTTCTGAATAAAATTTTAAAACAAAATATGAGAAGAACTAAGTGATTGATCTCAATCAAATATAATAGATTAATTCAAATTTGAATTTTATTTGATTAACTGAATCAATCAATACTTACTGCCTGTTGGAAGGAACAGGAAATCCTGGAGTTTTTTGGCCGTGTATAACATGATGAGATGAGCCCCGTCTGATTGACATCTATCAGTGGGGTTCAGGATTTCAAAAATGTCGTCGTTGATTTTATAGCAAATGTCAGTATTACTCAGGTATGTGTATTTCTTATCCGTACATGCTGAAATAAGTATTAGTGCTATATTTTTTCATTACTATTTATAAAAAACAAAAGCATTTAGGAAAATGTTGTTCTGTCCCTGGATTTTAGCTGGTCAAGCATACACGTGTGGTGTTACTCTTACCTGATTTTATCCATATGAATAATATCAAACAATCACCAAGCGTAAGTACATTGGTTAATTACCGATAACCTTTGCAACTGGTTTTTTGGTCTATTACACAGCTCCTCTCAGATTTTTAGATGAATAATTATTCTTCGGCTTGCTGTCATAGCTGTAGCAATTCTTTTTACGAGAAGAAAAAGCCGATGACTTCCGAATATTGGTACACAATTGTCCGCAAAATGTTGACGATATAGCTTGCAGAGTTGAATGGTCGGCAAATATTTTGTCATTATATTTTCCAATATTTCTCCAGCCGTTGTTATAATTAGAGGCTTCAAAATTAAATGAAATTGATATCACATAAAAGTGTTAACATAAGAAAAAAGTTTCGTTTACAATTAAGTATCTTTCTTTACTCTACGCATAACAATTTATTTTAAGGTGGTTCGCATATGTCGTGTAATTTTTCATCAAACTTAATTGTGGTTATATAATGTTGTAAAGCAGGAAAGTTCCTAAAATTATTTAAAATGGGTTAAGAAAATAAAGTATAATTTAATAATCATATAAGATGAAAGGTTGAAATACAACTGTTTTTTAAACCAAGAAACATCATGCTTTATTTTAGATTCAAGTTATATTCCTAAAATGAAATTCTTTCAAAACAATAAATCAATATTAAATATTCCCCACAATACTAATATCTCAGTTCCTATATTAAAATACTTTCAAAACAATAAATCAATTTAAATATTCCTCACTATAGCCCATATCACTCAGGTTGATTTATGTATATGTCAAATGCAAAATATCAACGGCTACATTAAATATTTAATTAACCGATTCCTTTTCATTAATGGAAGGATAATTCGACCTTCCAAACTTTCTGTTCAAAAATATACATATTTTTCTTTATAAGAATAATGTTTTTATGCTTACGAATGCTGTTAATTGTGTATTAAAGTCCTATCAAAAGCCATGCACATAAAAACTTCATGGCGCTGAATTAATGCTAGTAAGAATAGATATAGTTATCAGTTATCTAGCAAGTGTTCGGTGCAGTTGTCCGTCATATGAGATTGTGAAACACGACGTTTTCTCTAAAAGCAATAAATGGATTTTAATGATACATTTAATGACAGAATGTTTTCTAATGCAAATATGAATATTGCTTTTAACATCATAAAAAGTTATTGACCGCGTCAGTATGAGAAGCACTACATACTTTTTATCATGAACTAATACTATGTTGGAGCATGATTCAAATGTTATTGAACGAAGATTGATTAGGAGTCGAATCATTACTTGCTTTATCTACCTTTGTCGTAAAAGGGAGAGGAAGAAATGAAGAAATAAACAAAGAAAGAGACATGAATACAAAAACGAGGGGGAAAAAGAGGGGGTACAATTGTATGGGTTTTTATTGGGACGCAAATCAATCTTTTAAATGGTTGAATTTAAAGTGGGTCTGTATTTAAGAGACATCTTAAAATTGTTCTATAAAAGAACAATTAAAACTTCACTAAAATCAACATGTACTGATTTACTAATATTCATTTTTAAACCCATTTAGTTTTATATGATATTTCTGTTCTCATACCTTTGTATTAAATGACATCTAGTCATTTTGATTATTCATTGAAACGAATGGTAATCATGCCTACAGATAATTTATTGACCTATACTCTGTCCCAAGATATTCTGGATTTACATTTGGCTTAATTGCTTGATATTCATAAATTATGTTGGGGAAGAGGGCCCATTGAGTGCGTATGTGCGTGCGTGCATGCGTTAGTTGAAAAAAATACTCGCCAATTCTTTTATTTTTTGTTGTGTTTTTCTATTTGTAAAACTAAACAAAAACTATTGTTGTAGGAAGTTGCATGAAAAGAATTATCCGAATGATTTAAGAGGGTTAGATAGTCGTGGCGATATTTTGACTGTATTTGTCTCCTTTTAAAGAAGAGCTCCAAATAAAAGAATAGGAAAATACCTAAACATCAAAGAGTAGATATATTGATTTTTTTCTTACGTTATGGTTAATAGCTAGACAATTTATATCTTAAAATTTTAGGCATATCTAATGGTAATTTGTTGACCATCCAGCCTCCTTAAAAATGAATAAATTTAATGTTCGCCTGAATTTTTACATGCAATTGAATTGAATGTAGCATAGAAAACCTTTGAAAGTAAGCAATATACATGTACTTACATTCAAATGCATTGTTGCTCAAGTTTAAAACTTAAAAGTTTTAAATATAGTGCGTTTACTTCCAAAAGAGTAAATAATCCTTTGTTTAAAAGAGATTTAGATAATGACAAATACAAGAAATGCTTATTAAAGTTAGATAGTTTAATATAGTTCATTCTATATATATTTTCGCCATATTTGAGTCAGATAGAAAGTATTCTATTAAAATGATTTATAATAAATCAATACTGTTTTCAATAATTATTGCATATTGGCATTTTCAAATAATTGCATAGAATGAACAAAAAATAAAATGTTTACAAACGAAAAATCATATGCCATTAGATTCTACGACCGCTAAGTGTTAGTGGCTACAAAGCATCCATTAAACCGTTTCCTGAAAAAATAATTTGTCTTTTTAATGTACTTTTAGATAACAAAATATAAATGTTCTTTACATTGATTTTATTAACCGGGTTTTCCAACGGAAAAAATCCGGTTATAAAAAGGGTAAAAATGGCGGGAGGGCGGGTGGGTCGGCAGGTGGCTGCCATGAAGGTATCCTTATTGTACGAATGACTCCTCCTTCAGTTTTCAAGATAGTAAGCTGTTCTTTTGCAGATCAATTGTACATATATCAGAGGTGTGCATATTGTTAGAATTTTGATTTCTGATATTTTATCCAATAAAAATAAGCTTTTAAACTTAGTCACTGTACGGATAAATCCTCCTACAGTACTCTATTTCACTGGATACAGTAGGTAGTGTTTATCAATTCAAGGCTGACATGGATTATGGATACAGTTCACATAAAAGAAAACCCGGTTTGCTGTCACATTGACAGCTTTTCGCTTGTTCCACTGTTCTCTGATCAAAATTTAATTTGTTTATTCGCATATTCAAATTAGAAAAAAAAATTATCCGTATATTTAATGCTATTCGGTAATGTCTTATATTGTCTCTACTATGCTGTAGTATAATGAGTGTAACAAAACAATTGTATTTTATGTACGCAAATCTGGAAGATTTTGCGAAGAAAAATAATAATATAACTTAATATAACATTCAATATTTTGAACGGATTACAATCTGCAGAACTGTACCGTTGACTATTATTTTTCTAAACTACAATAATTGATACGATTATTTAATTATGTAAAGATAAATAGCTTTGGTCTTAAAAATATCGGTTGGCCAACAAAGTAACTACCAGATCTATCTTACTTATTTAAGAAATGATGTTTAAAGCTATATACTTTTATTTTGTAAATTCTATTTGATATTGAACACTGTCCTATGATTATCTTGAGCTTTTCTTCTTAAAGAGGTAAATAAAGTCTTAAAATTGCCACGACAATCGAGCCCTCTTAATTAACAATTATTTTTAACGAAGCCCCCATTGCTTCATTTTCAATGCCATCGATGGTTCGGCTATATAATAAATGCAACAGCAGATATAATTCATAGAAATCAAATAATTGTAGACAATTGATGATAAACGATGGAAACTTCATTAGGCGAAGTAAAAGATTTATTTCTTTCCAACAGAGAATCAAACCGTCTCACTCGAACGAAATATATTATTATTGCGCATCATTGTTCAAAGATACAAAAATAAATATTATTCTCTTAGTGAACAGTTACGACCCAAACTAGAAATAATTCATGGTTTTTTTCACAATTGATGCAGATGCATATAACATTTTTTTCGTAGTTTAAAGGTAATTTTCAAACGTTAGGTTTTAAAGTCATAAAGATTACAGAGTATTATGTGATTTTAATCGCAAACATTAAAAATAATAAATTCTGTTTTAATCAGTGAAATGTGAACATTAAATCATCATTATGTACATTTGAATCATTGACTGGAATGACACATATATTCATTTGTATTGCTTTCATTTGTAATAAGTATTACTGCAATAGTATGGTTATGGATTTTTAAAAAATAATTTCTCAGTCTTCTCTTTGATCCTAATCTTTAAAAACATTTTGTTTTGAACGAAAAATTATTACTTCAATAATGATTGTTTTCTTCAGATCATAGGACAATTAATTCATTGTTAGATTTATTATTACATGTAGCTTAATTGATATTATAATAGAGCTAGAGGTGTAAGACAGAAAATCAATACCTGTGTGGCCTACAAAATAAATATCCCTACATCAAATGACAGACTTACGTCCGTAAAGAAGGCATATCATCCATCACTAAAGCTATACGAGCTATTTTACTGTTTTAGAATTTAAGTTTTCTGCAAAAATTACCTGCTGTAATAATAATTCAGCATATAATTAGACCCTTTATGATTCTAAAGATTATTAAAAGCATCGAATTATCACAAGAAAGATTTCTCTACTCTAAAAATATTGCAGTCTAATTCTTCTACATGACGACATTAATGTAATTTTGCTTAAATTAGTGCATCTAAAAAGATTTTCCAGAAAAATATAACTAACAGTCTATAAACCATGATCTTTTTTATATTTTAGTTAGTTTATATTACAATTTGATAATTACAATTTCCGACATAAAAACTGCAGAATTATTAAATTACTTTTTAAAGAGCTTTCCAAATTTTAGTTAAACAATAGAAACAAGGTTAATGGTGCAACAATTAGGGTGTTAGGATATTAAACATGCTGTAGAATTAAATTCCAACAGGGAAATTTTCATGAATTATCAATTTTTCAAGGATTCGAGTCCAAGTTATGTCGTACGGTCTTTCTTTTATCCCTTTTAAATGCAATATCTATTATTTTTTATTTTATGTATTAAAATGCAGCAAGAAGAGGTCACTACTACACAAAAATTAAGATAAAATATGAATTTTTTATTATATATTATTATTTTTAACCTAATGTTTTACTTTAAATAGAGAGTGTAACAAATGCTGTATGAGTAATGTAGTAGATGTGTTTTTAATTAAAAAGTAGTGAATAAAGATAAAATATAAATGTAAATAAATAAAAGTTTATCAAATTAAAATAAAATAAATTCTAATTCTTTCTTCTACTAACAAGGTATTTTGTTAGAGCCTTCCACCCCTTTAGATCCATACACACACACTCAAACATTGTACATTCATTGGTTGATACTGAAAATTATCGGGTTTTATTGGTCAAGAGTTTTCATTGTCTTGCGAACAGTATTCAGGTAGAACACTCTCAGAACTTGAACAGAGAAGTTTATTTTGTCAAATATTCTATTCCTTTTATTTTGAAGACCTGATGACATCCAGACAATGTAAGTTTCTATTTAAACCGTTTACTAATATTATAGAGAATTGAGTTTATATTATGAACTATCAGGATTAAGAATTTAGAAGGAATTACTTTGTAAATATTATATATATATCAGATGTAGATAAATCTGATAAGTAAAATTGTATTTTTTCATTGTGTCAGATGTAGGTACATCTGATGGACAAGCATATGAAATACAGCTTAATATATCATAGAAAATATTAAAGTGTTTTATATTGTGAATAGGAAATATATGTAAGGAACATGTATTTAGATATATATATTTAATATTCAGATCAATTAACATCAGTAATTGAAGATAATTGAACGGTGTTTGGAACCGGACTCAATTCCATAAATTGGTATGATTTATTTGTTTAATTGTGTATTTTAATATTTTATTGTAAAAGAAAGATAACTTTTGTATGTTAAAATTGATAAGAGTTCTTTCCCTTAATTGTGTCTTTTTGATCTTGGACTGACTGAATTTATATGTATATGGGAATGATGAATTGTGTATATTTCAATGGAAATGTATATAAAGGTAATTCTATTGTAATAATGTATGAATGTATTTTATGACTTGATATTATACAATTATGTCATATTTATTTTATCATAATATATTACAGAGTATAAAAATATAACATCATTATTGCTGGGAAATCCAGTTACATTAATACATGTCTAGATCAAAGGTCTGAAAATTGCACTCAGGTGCAAAAATGTTATCCAATTAGCAGTGACCAAATGTTTATATTTTGGATCATAAATGTACTACGATACTCTTGTTTGAACACCATTTGAACTTGGCACTCTTATTTAGCCATTTTGTCTAAAAAAAAAAAAAAAAAAAAAAAAAAAAAAAAAAAAAAACACGCAGAATTACCCTTGTTTTATTTCTTTTTGAACTGTTCCTGAATATGGAACATTATTATTGGATGTCTTCTCTCTTAGAGTGTTCTTTGAATCACTTATTCATTGTTTGTCTGTGACTGTTGGGTTAACTTGTTTCGATTTATTTCATGATGTATTTCTTTGAAATGGAAGAGGGAGAGGATGAATGTATGCTGACTCCTATGACTTTACTGACGAAACCTATTCAGTATTTAATCTTTACATAATTGAAAATGGCATTCCGATGTCTATGATTTGTCGAACAATCTTTTATGAATATTGTTTGAATAAGAATGACTATCATCCATATCCAACATTAGTATATCGAAAGGTTTGAATTCTATCAATAAGACCTCGTTTAATCAGTGCACATTAACTGAATTTATGCCAATTAGAATTAAAAAGGTCCCAGACATATGTCAGTTGCGTTGGATTACAACATCTGCATTATTTGAATAGGGTACATGTAAATAGAATGCCTTTGGGTTTAATTGCGTTTTAGTCGATAAATTTATCAAAATTAAAGAAAGATGCCACTGATTAGCTAAAAGGTATTCAGACAACTACTGATTTTCGAGGATATGAGATGTTTCAATTTAAAAACCAGCTTCTGGGTGCATTGACGTCAGTTTTTTAATTCTTATTCTGCACGTAGTTATTTTTTTTTTTACTTTTACTTGTATTCATTTTATGCAAAATATTGAAAATGGGGTTTTAGGATTTAATTTATCTATAACCAAGGAGAGGGAAAAATAATTCATTTTACAAGATTTAGGCAAAATTCAAAACTATTTCAAAGTCTTTCCTTTCCAGCAAACAGAAAATGAACTAGATTTAAACTCTACATAGAAAATTACATTCTTGTTGAAAATACCTAACCCTTTGTGTTGCTCACCTTTTTTACTACAATGCTCGCTGTCTTCATATGTCGTATGAATCACCCTGATTAGAGTTTATTATATTAACTTTCAGTGAAACATTTTTTTGTTTAACGAATTCTTAATGCCGTCTTAGTTTTTAAACGATGTTATTCCAATATCCTTTACATGTGTGTAGGTTGCAGTTATTGCAGAAAAAAAAATCAAAATTGAAAAATTACAATGCACTATTTGCAACAATGTTCTAACACGAGCAAACAAACAAAACACTCTTGTGTGTATTTACATCTTTATTTGAAGTATTCAAATGAAGTGGACGGGCAACTACGCTCCACAGATATTAAAGACAGCATGCACAATACATTTTACTAAAAGCTCTAGTACCCACATCGTTTTTGCCGTATATTTCAAAAAGATAATTCATTCTTCATTTTGAACAACATTTAGTTATCTTAAGACTTATATAGGAAGAAACACGGAAACAGGGAGAAAATGTTAATATGATTTCATGGATGTTATTTAACATCCGTAAAGAGTTTCAAAGTAGTTTGAAAATTAGAATACAAACATTTTAAGAAATATTCACTTTTTGAGCTGAAAATATATAAATTTTTACCAACTGTGTAAACCAAATTGTTGCTGGATAAATTTCTTTCAAAGAACTGTGCTTTCTTCAATATCAATTGATCCTTATTGGTTTATTAAGCCAAAAGTTCACAATTCACATATAATATGGAGTAGGGTGGTGCAGGGGACATCAGCAACAGGCCTTCCGCCAAATACGCCAACATTGAAAACAAAACAGCCACATAGTAAACTTTGACCGTTGGGTTCATTAGCATACCACAGACTTGGGTCAAATACTAGTGTACTGTCTCGTGTCCATCTCCAGCTTCCTTCTATCTTCTCTAGTCCAATGTGATATATAGCTAATGAAAAAAGGCCATTGGTTTTTTTTTCAAACTACGCTATCTTAATGTGTAGGTATCTATTAAGGATCGAAATAGTTTTAAACTGAAAGAAAACTAGTTCATATACTGGCCATATGGTGTCAGTTTGGAGATGAAAAACAATTATTAAAAACCAATGTTTAATTTAAAAACAAAACAATTTTGCCAGTATTTTTATTTTTCTGAATTTCATTAAATTAACATACTATTTTGGAGAACTAATGTCGACAAAGCATGGGGTTTTTCAGTGATGTCAAATGTAATGAGATGACCTCTGTCTGATCGACATTTCTCGGCAATGTCTGTGCAATTCTTTTTATTTGGACGCAGAGATCGATATCATCCAGGTATGTGTACATTTTGTCCGCACACTCTGAAATATGATTCATTATGAATTAAAATTTACTTTTTCCTCATGCTGCTCCAGTAAACCTCTAAAATTTGGAAACACACAAAGATTACATTAAAGATATCAATATTGAATCGAAATTTATTTACATGCATAAAAGATTGAAATGTATAGATATATGTCTTAATAAATACCAATAAATTTTGTAATATGCTCTTTTGAGTAGTACACAACTCCTCTCAGTGTTGTGAAGACCTTATCATCTTTCGGTTTGATATTGTAGCAGTAGCAAAAGTTTTTCATATAAGAAAAAGCCGAGGACTCCCGTAGATTGGAACAGAGTCGTCCGCAAGATGTCTCACTGATATAGCCTGTAGGGATTCTTTGATTATATTGAATTGGTTGGCAAATATTTTATCATCATATTTTTATTTCTCCTCCAAACTGAATATTATTCAATCTTAAAATTGAAATTGGTATGAAATAGTATCATATTGAATGTAAGTTACACGTATTGCTTTATCTTCAAAAAAAAACTCAAACGTATTATTTAATTACAACCATTTCAACTTCTTTTAATTCGTAACTTTAAGATATTACTTTAAAGCTAAAGAAAAATAAAATGTTAATAATCCTTTTGAAATCATAGAGACTCATTCATTTAATTACTTTTTACAAGTTTAATTTTTGAATTTAATACAATTTTGTTCGATTATAAATAAATTTATTTATTTACTATTATTACTATTATTAAATTTTTTTTACAAAATTTGCATACATCTAGTTGTCTGAAGTGTTTTTAAACCAGAAGTAAATCTTTTGAATAACTTAATTTGCGTCTGACCTTCTGTGTTTTTGTTATGTTGGTAGTCATCTCTCTCTCTCTCTCTCTCTCTCTCTCTCTCTCTCTCTCTCTCTCATTTAACGACTGCTGCTTTATCTGGCATATGAATCTAAATAATTTTAATAATATTATATAATGTTAATATTTAGTTATATGGACCGTACATATATGCAACTTTTGGAATACAGTGTTTTATATTGCGTAGATATCAAACACAGTGGCTAAAAATGAATATCTAGCCATATTATAATCTAAATAATTTATAAATATTTTCGGTACTAATTGAAAGGGTATTTGTTATTGTCACAAGTATATTGATACGCATGTAGTAATAATGAATTTGTCTTGTCATTAGACTCCAAAATGTCATCACAACCACTATAATCACTGCATTATTTACACAAACTGGTTCAAGATACTCTGAATGAACTTTCAAGACTTTTTAATGCTAGAGGGATATTCGCGTTTTTGGACATATACTTTAAAAATTTCTAACTTATTCGTTTTTGCCTGAAGATTGCAACTTATTATGAAATCTTTTCTGTATCCAACCATTCCTGTATGGGAAAAAACCAGGGCCGTTTTGAATTGTTTGTTGATTCATCGGACAATCTTTGACAAATGTTGTTTTCCTCATATCTGAGGAGCCATGTGTCTGACATATAATATATCAATCATTTGGGTCGTTCAGAACTCGTTCAGTCTCTGAACTCGAGGAAGTGCACATACACTGAATGCATAGCAGTAGGAATAAAAGGTTTCAGAAATTTGTCAGTTACGACAGTTTACAACACATACGTCATGTAAATAGAAAACTTTTCGGCATTAATGCATTGTAGACAATAAATCTTAATATAGATTAAAATAACAGACTTATGACATTGATGTGTTCAATGTAATTAAACAACTAACGCGAGGGTTATTGATTTTCGCGTATTTATGAGACAGTGATTGTCACTGATGTCAATTAAACCAGTGTCTGGATGCACTAACTTCACTTTGAACTTCTGAATATGCAAAAGTTTAGAACTTGATGTTGTAGAAAGTGAGCTTTACAATTATATATATATATATATATATATATATATATATATATATATATATATATATATATATATATATATATATATATATATATATATATATATATATATTGATTTTAAAACTTCCATTTTCTGCTTAATTATAATTAATAACGGATTGATAAGTCTTTTTAATGGTTTCTATTTAATTTATCATGAAAAAAAAACGGTTACAATAAACCATATTTTATGTACTATGTTGGTATAATTTGAAACAGAATATATATTTTTCACATTGCTGCATGAATTATGGCAACAGAAAATAAACTTCATTTTAACCCTAAATAAAAAGAACAGTTAAACACGATAACTCCCTGTCGGGGTAACTTGAACTATTCCTACAATATTCGCTATCTTCATATGATTTATGAATAACCCAACCCATGGTTTTAAGTCTAGATTTTCAAAATAGCACATTTTTTATACTTTATCTAATTAACAGTTCCTTGATGAAGTTTTATTTGATTTTCAATAAAATTCTTTATCAAATATTTAAGCAGGTCATCTTTTGTGTCGGTTGCAATTAGTACAGAAGAGATTGAAAAAAAACATTCTGCATTCTCCACATCAACGAACAAAACATTGCTTGCAAATATATATATATATATATATATATATATATATATATATATATATATATATATATATATATATATATATATATATATATATATATATAACATTATTTTAAAAGCACTATTTTTTATGTAGCACATGCTATGTATTACTATACGGAGCAGCCAATACCGTTTTTTACGCAATAAGACACGCCCGTTTTGTGTCACTCATATTTTATGAAGTTATTAGTTTTTAGGGTTCAAAATTAATTCGTTATGATTTCACAGACAAAGACAGTTAAAAATGTAATTATAAAGGGGTAAGAGGTTGGCACCTGAAATGCTAGTAATTTCAATCATCAAAAACATCATGGATGTAAAGATGGTTACCTTAAATTTTCATTTATTTTATTTGTGACCTATGTCACGTCATTTTTTGGAAATATGGGGCCCCAAACAGAAATGATAATATTTGAATTTATTGCTTAAATTAGGCATGGAAATTGATTATTTGACGAAATCAAACAAACATTTATAGTTTGAACCAATATTTAGTTATAATTTCAATAAGTATGAAGTTGATCACACGAAGTGACTATAAAATTTATATCAAAGTCAAAGTTTAAAAAAACTTGCTTTACCAATGGCTTCAAATGCCAGTACATAATAAATGCAACAGCAAATGTAAAGATTGTTACAAAATTTTCGAGTTATCAAATTATAACGCAAATAAAAAGTAATAGTAATACATACAAATATGTATCATATAAGAGTAAAAAAAAGGTAGGGGTCACATCACAAAAAAAAATTGAGACATGACATGAAATAAGCTAATTTTAGGCAAAATTTGGATTTTTTCTAAACATCTATGAAATATCAAATATTTAAATATTTTTCAAAATTGTTTTTCAGAACCACATGAATATATTATAATACACAAACTATCTGGAAGTTTAGAATACGCCGCAAATTTGAACGCTAGAAACACAGTACTCGATAACTACAGTAAAACACGCTTATAACGAAGTCCCAGGGACTGGCGATTTTACTTCGTCAATTCATTGCAAGCGTGTTCTCTATAACAATTTTTTACTGTATTGAGTTATGAAAATTGTTCATTTTCTTCTTGAAATGCTTCCGCCACAAAATATAGCCCTTTACTAAACTCTGAAAATATTAAAAAAATTTTAACAATTTTATTCAATATGGGGTTTTTTTTTTGGAATTGTAACTTTTGAATATACAAAAAGAATTTTTTGTGTGTATTTACATCTTTATTTGAAGTATTCAAATGAAGTGGACGGGCAACTATTTACTAAACTCTGAAAATATTTAAAAAAAATTTAACAATTTTATTCAATATGGTTTTTTTTTTTTGGAATTGTAACTTTTGAATATACACAAAGAATTAATATACGATGCAAATATAGTTAGATAGGAGGTGACATAAAATAGTTACCCAAAACGAGAGGAGCGACCCCTTAAAGAAAGTTCGTTCTGTTCGTAAAAAATATAAATAAATTGATTTCAATGTCATTTTATGTCATGAGACTCAATCGTTTTTGTTTCTGTGGTGCTCATTTGTCATGACTGATGTAAATGTTAATCATTACCTCATCAAACAAAATTATGAGTTTTGTGGAAAGGCAGAGGTATTGTACAAAAGTCGATATTGTTAACGAAGAAACACAAGCTTAAGTATTATTAGATGCAGGATTAAGTGCGAAGAATAATTGTGCAAAAGTGAGTGATAGATAGTAGAGACGAAGACGAGCGCGATATACTTATGAGATTAATATTTCTTTTATAATTATTGTATTCTAAGGTACGTAGTGGAGATGTTGAAATCCCTGTACTCACTGCCAGTGGCAAGAATTTATATCATCAAATTCGTTCTACATGTATTTTCTTAAACATCAATGTAACTAGATAAAATATAAAACAAAATATTTTCCATACATGTTTCATTGCCTACTATACGTACAGGAACATCCTATTTATAATAGGTAAACTTAATCACTTCAGAATTTGTAAAAACATTAACATTTTAGCTAACCTGAAGGTGGGATAACTTATTTCTACTGGAGGATTTAACATGCTGTATTCATTTAATATCGTGGTGTGTTGATGTCATTATTATACATGTAAACGTGATTATGAATACACGCAAGATTACATGTATCTACATTCATATGAACTGTATGTTTCAAATTCCCCTTCTATCCTCAATGAGGCAAAATGGTCAACAAACTTAATCAATAGATCTACACAACATATGACTTGTTAAGCTATAAACTAATATGTAAACGGTGTGACCGTTGGACCGAGCGCAGATTTAACACAGTGCAGTTTGATTTTTGTATAATAAAATCTATTTAAAACGCACACAGTAGGATCCGCCAGCATGATTGCCTTCTCAAATCATTCGTCAGAGTTAAACTAAATGTCGCGTGCTCAGTCTACATTATGACGTCATATTTCAGACGTAAAACGTCTTCGGAAATAGCCGAAGAGACTTACGTGATTCGGAATTTGTTTTTAATTCTTCTTTCATTGTTCATCAATTTAATTCATATGAATGCCAATGTAATAAAATTGAATACTTTATTCAGAATCTTAAAGATCAGTTCCTTGGCGTTAATGTTTTCATTTTCCATCTGATAATTTGATAAGACACACATAGAACAAATAGTGTTTCTTGATTGAAGCACTATTAAAACTTATTTCTTTTAATTCAAATTACCTTCTATTAAAACATTGGAACTTATTAAATCGAGTTTAGGGGCAATAAACATCGATAAGTACCAGTCAATCAATGATCGAACTAACTTTTCAAAAACAAAATGGCGGCCAATATGGCGGCGCCCATGGCTGGAAGAAAATTTTTTGGGCCTTAGTACCCCTGATTCAACTTTCATTTTTCACTGATTTTCTTATATATACGTGTTACCATTAATCCTCGCTTCGCGAGGCGGGCTTCGCCCGCCTCTCGCTGCGCTCGGTATTATCTAGTAAAGAAAATATCCATATATTTTACCTTTAAAATCTGGGTATTTTCCTACATTTATATATACAGCTTTTCTTCTAAAGGAGATCAATACAGTCTAAAAATGACCATCGAGCCCTTTTAACAGAGAATATCTTGAATATTATGAATTTTCCTCTGTAAGAATTCCAATCGGATATCAATGTATAACACGAAATCATCTTGACACAAGCGTCAAATGGGCCGCAAAAATATAATTGTTTTATGTTCTTATTCGTTTCACTCAAACGAACATAAAATATTTATGAAATAAACACAAACTCGTGAGTAGGATGTGAAGCGCTCTGAAAGTGCAGTTTTAATTAATTTCAATATAACAAAAATTTCTTTCTTTCTAAACCAAATCTTCCACATCTACAAAATAAAATTACAAATTTTAGATACATCTATATATTATACAATATGAAGAAAAGGGCGGGTGGGTGGGACTTAAATGACTGCACGAAAAAGAGCCTTCGAATGGCTTTACTAGTACACAATAACTTTCACGGTCATTCATAGCCCGTGCTATGAATATCAATATTGTCACCTAACTAGGTGACAATAATAACAACCTATAGATGTAAAGAATAAACAAACACTACCACGTGTTTAAGTAACATTAATAAAAACATTTATGTTCTTATTCGTTTCACTCAAACGAACATAAAATATTTATGAAATAAACACAAACTCGTGAGTAGGATGTGAAGCGCTCTGAAAGTGCAGTTTTAATTAATTCGAAGATAAAGAAGAAAAGAAAACTCGCTAAATGCCAAGATTTTTTGTGACTTTAAGTTTTTCAGATAAATTTTCTTTCACATAGCCATCTTTTGCCCTATCCGACCGCCACCGCCCATGCTTTTTAAACAATCTATCACAAACCCCTGCGGCTGCTGCAGAAGTAGCACCGCCCGATCTTAAACTATGTACACCAAATTTTGACTTCTCTAAACCAATCTTTTCTAGTGCGTCCAATATTATCTCCCTTGCTCTTGTATATGAAATCGGACGATTATCCGTTCTAAGTCTATAAGAATTAGACTTTTTACAAAAAGACACCGATCTAAACAAGTATTGAGAAGAATGCATGTCAGCATCTGACAATCTTAAGAACTTTTCTAAGATATTTACAGGACATGTGTCACAGAACGTTCTAGCTATACAAACTTTTTGACCAGTTTTATACACATCTGTCTTGCTGTTAACAATGTTAATTTCCACACAATTATTCTGTAAACATATATCTAAATAACGAATATTTACAATTTCTGAGAATCTCAGGAACCCAGCAAAACCTAAAAAACACATACACAACGTTATCAAATTATACAAATTGTCATTCTTTCCAAATGTAGAAACCAGGGCCTTCAAATGCTCTGGCGTAATAGGTTCTTTTTTGGTCACAGGTTTTAATGTTTCTCTGATTGCCCCCTCCTTAATATTTTTGACGAGGATAGAATCACATGGGTCTACATAGCCTGCTAGGCTTTGTGCCCAGCTAATAGCATGCGCAGCTGAATGAATTTTCCCCAATGATTTGTATTGCTTTGCCAAATGAATGATATACAATGCAACGTTGGTTTCCGAAGCAGGAAGAGGAGTAATCACAGGATTAAAGCTGTTACACCATTTGCAAAAGGTGTTAAAAGCGTACCTGTATTGTTTTGCTGTGTTGTCAGCCTTGGATGTTATACAATATCGAGGTAGTTCTGATGCGAGTTCCTCAAGACGGCGATCTTTACTTTCGTTGTTAATGCCCATCCATCTGCCCACTTTAAATATATCTGAAAAATGTGTTTGTACAAACAGAACATCAATATCTTCATTTCAAATTACAATATTTGTGGTGTATCAGGACCTTCATCATCTGCAATACACCCTCTGATGTATTAGGACCATTATTCAACTGCAATACATCAACAGTTCGTATTCGCCACATATAAGCAAGAACCATAATTTAAAATAAGATGTACCAGGACCCATGTCATCTGCAATACACCTTCATTCGTTACAAATTAGTAGCATCCAATCGTACCACAAGTATTCCAGAACCGAAAAATATAGAACCAAACAAGCAGTTTTTGTTCTGACCTTGAATGATTATCTCCCTTGTATCTTTAAACAATAACACGTCTTTCACATATAATAAAAATTTTCATCAAATAATATTGGCCAAAAAACAGCAGACGGCCAGTTTGGTACTACAAGAACACCGTAGGCCTTACAATTTAGTAAATGTTTTATGGAAGAGACTATTAAATGAATGGGAGGAACTAGCCAATTATTCTCCCCCTCCCATTTTTTTGTAAAACAGTCTACAGCCTCTGATTCAGGATTCCAAAATTTTGAGTTGTATCTAAGCAATTTACGATTATTAAAATTTGCAAATCTGTCTACAGTGAATGGTCCGAACATTAAACTAACAAAATCAAAAAATTCTACAGTAACTTCCCAATCATCATGATCTATGATTTTACTAAGAAAATCTGCTTTGTCGTTTTCTGATCTCGGAATCCACTGAACATCAAGTGAAATTTTGCTATCGGCGCACATTTTGAAAATATTATATGCTATAACTTGTAAATGGTGCTTCATGCTACCAGAGTGTACTATTTTCTCACAACTTTGGTTATCAGTAAACCACTTCACTGTCGTTTCTTGTAATTCATTCTTAAAAGATGCCAACGCCAATTCTATGGCCTTCAACTCTCTCCATGTCGAACTCATATTTTTCTCATCATCTTTCCACATCAAATGGAACACCTTAGAATTTAACTTCAACTGTATATGCACTTGATGCTGAGTTGCTTGCATCTGAATAAATGATTACATTTTTTCTCTTAACAGAATGTAAAAATCTTGTATTTTTACAAGGAATACATTTTATCCAGAAATTCAATTCTCCAAAAACTTGATATCTATGTTTGAATAATAATTTTGAGTCCCATAATTCTTTTACAGCTATTTCCATAGAAGAAAATCGTGTCATTATATTACACATGTTACCCATTACTGGTGTCATAGAAATGATTTTTCCAACTACTTGTGCCAGTTCTCTCGCTGTTATATCTGGGAAACGACCAATAACTTTCTTCAAACAACAAACAGCGTCTTCTATTCGTCTATCCGGAACTGAAATGGAAAATGAATTTGAATTCCATGTTAAACCTAACCATTCAATAATTTGCGTTGGAATAAACTTTGATTTGTCTATATTGACCACCAGTCCAGTTTCTGACAATGTTTTCTGAATGAAATTAGAATCTAAAATACATTGACTCTCAGTTGAAGCAAATACTAACCCATCATCTAGATACAATACAATCATTATACCACTTTTTCTCAAAAACTTCACCAGAGGTCTTAAACATTTAGTAAAAATAAATGGAGCTGATGAAAGACCAAATGGCAGAACTGTAAAGCAGTAATATTTATTATCCCACTGAAACCCTAGATAATTCTGATATTCTTCAGCTATATCTATATGATGGTATCCTGATTTCAGATCAAATTTTATGCAATAAAAACCCTTTTCGAAATAATCTAATGCCGTCTTCCAGTCTTCAAACTTTATTTTTTCATACTTTACGTCCTTATTTAACCTACTGAGATCAAGAATCAACCTCTTTTTGTTTTTATTTTCTGCGACACTCAGGGGACTGCACACAAACGGCTGAAAAGGAACTTCTATAATACGTTTATATTTCAGCAAGTCTGAAATTTCTGAAGAAACAAATTCAACATTGTGAATGGCAGATTTGTTATCACGAAAACACATTGTAGGTGGATTTGAAACGAAAGAAATTTCATAGCCAGATTCAATAACTTTCAAAATGAATGGATTTGTACCAATTTCTCTCCATTTACCAATATTTCTTTTCAAATTGGGTTTTATCAATGAACTTTGGTTTAAATAATTGTTCTGAAAGCATTTCACCTGGCCAGCAATAGTAGAATTGCCATTATAACCTTTATACTTATCATTGACTTTGTGACTTGTTTTTGGGACAGTTGGTTTTCCAGTGTCCTGTGGAAAAACAGTTGAAGCACACGTCACTGGGCTGTGGTTGACGCCGTGCAGATTTGCCAAGAAAGGGCTGTTGATGGTATAAGAATGGCTGAAACGAAGTAGCAGAAGGCACAGAAGAACTAAGCTGGGCTGCCGAGCCTGCCGCCGCCGCTGGGGGAGTCTTGTAGGTGCCATATGGGTGAAAACGCCTGTTCTGCCCTTGTTTTTGTTGTCGGAGGGCGCGGTTTTCCGCACTTCGAATTTTCTTCTCGTCATCCGAGTTGTCCGCAATTTCTCTTGACTGGTATTCATTTACTGTTTTCCACCCGGCTGGAGAGGAATCGGCGATTCGAATATGTTTCTGGCGCGTTTTTAATTTTTTGTGACTTGTTTTTGGGACAGTTGGTTTTCCAGTGTCCTGTGGAAAAACAGTTGAAGCACACGTCACTGGGCTGTGGTTGACGCCGTGCAGATTTGCCACGAAAGGGCTGTTGCTGGTATAAGAATGGCTGAAACGAAGTAGCAGAAGGCACAGAAGAACTAAGTTGGGCTGCCGAGCCTGCCGCCGCCGCTGGGGGAGTCTTGTAGGTGCCATATGGGTGAAAACGCCTGTTCTGCCCTTGTTTTTGTTGTCGGAGGGCGCGGTTTTCCGCACTTCGAATTTTCTTCTCGTCATCCGAGTTGTCCGCAATTTCTCTTGACTGGTATTCATTTACTGTTTTCCACCCGGCTGGAGAGGAATCGGCGATTCGAATATGTTTCTGGCGCGTTTTTAATTTTTTCCGCAAATCTCCTATGATAGAAACTGAGTCGCTATCTTTAGTGTCAAAAGCTCTTGTTTCTAGTTTATCTAGACCCTCGAGAATCTCGGCATTAAATTCGTACTGTGCACGATTCCCTTCAGATTTAATTTTCAAAATAGAATTTTCTTTTAATTTTTTAGTGATAGACTCCGACTGTTCTGCTTTGAGCTGACCTGATAAATTTTGAAATTGGGTCTGCAAAACGCCCGTGACGAGCTTCACCACATCAGCAATATCCAGTGGAGGATTTCCAGCAGCTTCTTTTTGAGTTTGGTTGGTTTTGCCTTTGTCTAATAAGGAAATTTCGTCGCCAGAGTCTTCCATGACAAAACGTGTCTTGACTGCACGAAAAAGAGCCTTCGAATGGCTTTACTAGTACACAATAACTTTCACGGTCATTCATAGCCCGTGCTATGAATATCAATATTGTCACCTGACTAGGTGACAATAATAACAACCAATAGATGTAAAGAATAAACAAACACTACGTTTAAGTAACATTAATAAATACATGTATGAATCATTGGTTGTTTACATAAAAACACACCACAAAGAAGAAAATAAAAGTTGCTTGTACTAATTTTAATGGTAAATTTAAATATCCTTTCAGCAACTTGTTTTGAAGTTTAACATTTTACTATTATCATAAAGAATCGAGTTCGTCACTGTACGTATTTCTAACGGTAATTGTTTGATCATTGCCATAGTATGAAGTAATGGAGAACACATTGATTTGTACAATACATGCAAAGTTCAACTCATCATTTTTCTCTTGGAGATTATGTATTTCAAACCATTTCTTTTTTGTTGCATTGAATTGAATGAAAACTTAATGCATTAGTTTATATGATTTCAAGGGACCACATGATAAAATAGAAATTGATTAGTTCAAATTTTCCAGTCAATTCAAATTTTCATTTCTGTCATATTTTTGCGTAAATAATTGATATGGATGTCATTTCATGATATTATCTACCATATTTTACTTTGAAATATAAAAAATACACACACAAAGTCATTTTTTTGACACGGCACATAGAAAATCAAATATATCATTTATATCAAATTTAATGACATTCAGGTCTTTAGTATTTCAGGTCTTTAGTATGCCCCGCATACCGGAATTTTCCGAATGGATTATAGTCTTGATAAAAACGCGCCAAACACGACAATCTACTAAGTATGACCTATTTTTCATTTACGAGTAAAACAAAAAATATGTGATATTTTTTAAAAGGCTTAAAACATATTTCAACATGCATATTTACTTTTAATTCATAAAAATATTCATAATATTAATTCTATTAAAAAAAGAACTATCCCGCAGAAACGCAGTAACAATATTTAAATGTGTATCAAATAACGGACCGCCTTCCGGCGGCCCGTAATAAAAACAAGAAATAAACGTTTATATGCGAGATTTATTTTTAAAAGTACAAGTTGTATACATTTATTAATTATTACATGTAAAATGATGTCTAGTTTTAGAGTGCAAAATGGTTGCGATCATTTTAAGATTTTATCAAAAATATAAATAATACTTATACATAGACATGAAAAAAACCGTTTTATTTACAATTTCACACAATTTCAAACATATTGATAGTCTTCTATGTTTTTGAAATGCGACATCGCTGGTGTCAACATTGGATTACATTTCGTTTTGGTGGTGGTCGTCTGTCAACGCATGGTTGAAGAATAGGGTTTGGTGGAGGAGGTTGTGGTATCCGGGGTTCCGAGGGGGGCCTAGACGTCGTTGGAGGGGGAGGGGGATGACTAACTTTCCTAAACTGACCTAAAAAGGTGCAAATAAATTGGTTAATCAAAACTAACTTATAATGATTTCCAAACGTGTCTTGTATACATTAGGTTGAATGTATTGATGATGAAGAAATATTTTTGACATTGAGAAATATAAAACCAAACGTGTGCAACAAAAGGCGAAGTATTTCATACACGTATTTTAGAATTGCCCACACAACATTTTGATTTTGATATACGCCAAACAACTGCCTAAATAATTTGAGAAAATGACTAGAAAGTATCGTAATATCTGTATACTCTACTGAGCAGTACATGTATGTAATCGGTGTACTTTCGTTCTGTTAAATGACATTTACACATTTGTTTATGTAATGTATAAAGCAGTGGGCTTATATATCATAATGTTACACAAGAGGTCAATTGGCCTTAACGGTCACCTGAGTAGCAAATAACCCGAGGAGTCTCATATATGCATTTAATTAATTAGGTTTCATTCTGTAGAAGAAAAACTATAAATTTGTAATGACGACCACCTACCTGCCCGAAATCTTTCAAAAAGAACTGCAAAACCTCTAATTTTGGCGAAAAACTGAAAGATCTGGTCTACAAAATCATGAATTCAGTTTTCCTTTCGGCTGTGTGGGAGTGAGAAAGATAATTTTTTTAACATTATATGCATTTACATCTATTCATCCATTTTGGCCCTGCACTAGAGTCAAAACCCATACTGCAGGGGACATGAAAATTCAAATTACAGTGGAGGACTTCCTGGTTAACAAAATTGTAAGTCAGTTTTTTAATACAGATGTGTGACAATAGAGAAGAATTTGTTTAAACATCATAGTATTAACACTATATTGCCATATTGCACCCCCCCCCCCCCATGTTCTGAACCCCTGACCCAGAGGTCATGAATTTCACAATTTAGATTGGGGAGATAGTGGACATTATAACTATGTATTCAGTTTTTTGCCCAAATGTGCGGGAGTAGAGAAGGGGATTTTTTAAAATTTAAAACATTTTTACTATATGGCCATATTGGCCCCACCCTAGAGCCTGAACCCCTAACAAAGGGGTCATGAATTTCACAATTTTGGTAGAGGGCTTCATGGACATTATAACCAGGCATTAAGTTTTTCAACAAATATATTTGGGAGTAGAAATGAAGATTTTCTAAGATTTAATACATTTTAACTATAAGGCCATATTGGCCCCACTCTAGAGCCAGAACCCCTGACCCAGGGGCCATGAATTTCACAATTTTGGTAGCAGGCTTCATGGACATCATAACTATGCAACCAGTGTTTTCCTTACATGTGTGGGAGTAGAAAAGAAGATGTTTAAGATTTGATGTTTTTTGCATATTTTTTCCCACATCTGGCGCCCCGGGGGTGATAGAGCGATTGATTTCACAATTTAGATTTCTCTTACCATAGAAATGCCTCACACCAAAAATGGGTACAATCAGCCTTGTAGTTTTTAAGAAGTTAAAAATGTAAAATTGTTAACGCACGACGCACGACGACGGACGAAAAAGGATAGCAATAGGACATCTGAGTTTAATCAGGTGACCTAATAATAAAATTGAAACTCAAATCATTAGAAATTAAAAAAAAAAGTAATTTAAGCAATTGTATTTTCCTATTTGATTGACCGACGTAGCATTTATTCCGATCATCGGATATTTCAACTTGTGCTTTAATATTGATAGATCTGATGGTTTTAAGATCAGTATTTACATGTATATTAAGCTTGGTTGCCAAAATCTAAATAATCTAAATCTATTGCCTGTGATATTTTTATTAACAAGTTTTACCTATGATTTTAGCTGTACAATCTTTTGAAGACACAGTTTATCAAATTACATTTTAAGGTATCGCTTGAAAACAGACAACTGGTCATTTTGAATTATTAGACTAATATTATTTATCTCCTTCCAAATTCATTATTGCAGATACCCAAATAGTACAGTTACATGTTGTATGATAGTAAATTTGTTAAATTTTTCTTTTCGTTAATTTATTATTATTATTATAGAAAAGCATTGTGCAAACACTCTTCTTAGATATTTCTGTGACGGGGGTCCTTCTGTCACCGGCACTGTTTGATAACTATTGTTTATATTTACAAGTTTATTTACATATTTACAACGAACACGAACTAGAACTGTCCTAATTGGACTAATAACCCCGCAAGGCTATTTTCAAATGGGACAAATAATTGAATTGAATAATAATGGTTTGGAACACATACAAATAAAAAAAATTCTAGAAAAGGAAAATAGTTAGCAAAGAAAATTAAAATCAAAATTGTCAGAATTTCAATGTAAATACATATGTATAACATATGTATAACAGTAATACATTTACAAATTTATGTATCCTCTCATATTTTTTTTAATTTAATTGTTTTAAAGAAAAACCAACAAAATGACATTAACCCTCCCTTTGCAGTAAATGGAAATACCGGTAGTCAAGCAATGCTCCTCTGTTGATAAAACTTTGAATATCTTTGTAATGAGATAGATGCAGCTTCAAATTCTTCTTACTCTCTCCTATGGTACAATGGAACTTCATATCAGAAAGTTGATTCCATAGGACTATGATTTTCTTTGATGAGCTTGTTAAATTTAATAAACATTACCATAATAACCATACTATGTAAACATATGTAAAAAAGAAAATTTAATATTACAAACAATTTTAAAATTGCCAAAACACTACAATCATACAGTAATTTTGAATTTCATTTAAATTAATGCCCTATAGGGTCACTTCAACTTACTTGACTAATAAATTTAAACAACTTCTAAAAAAAGTTAACCTCTTTATTAATAATGATATTATTCATTTCCTTATAATGATAGAAACTTTTGTTTACATAAAACATTTTAAAATAGCCCCAAAACCACCGCCCACTTTACAGATTATCAATTTTCCCTAAACACATGCTCCATCTAAATCATGGCTTAGAAAATGGCCCCCTTGGAACAAATGAATTCAGTCACACTTGTCATTGATGTTCTTATTAACTCCTAGGAATTTATCATTAACAAACAAAAAGTTTGCATGGTCAGTTGATAAAATACTTATGAAAAATAAATTTAGGTAAGACATTAAGACAAAAAACCTATATCTGGATCGATTATATAACTATATTTTAGAGTGTTTTCAAACTATTGATTAATTCATAAAATCTGTAAGGATTACCTCCCTTACTTTTTAACATCAGTATACAATCTATACTACTATATTAAATGATAGACTTCATTTTTTGGGCTTTAATACCGAGAAATCGGAAGAGTAATCTCTTTTGTTTTATATATTTTAAACATTAATGATACTCGAAGAATACCAATTTGGTTTTTTTATTTTTTCTCAATCAAGCTTCGCTAATAAGTAATCAACGAAAATTCCTTTTAAAAATCCGGAAATTATCTGGATTGTTTTGGATTTTTCAATCTTGCGCATGCGCATTACATTCACGCTAAATCACGAAAGGCTCTTTAGTCAATGTTTCCACAATATCACATTTGCATAAATAAACTCAGAGACGACATATAATCTGTTCATTAAACAAAATACGGGAGATAACTCTAAGTGCATTAAATACGAAAAATCCAGTGAGTTCCGAATGCCGACATGGTGTGTAAATTCATGTCATAAAATCATTAAATCTTGTCTGATCTTAAAAAACAAATTGCAGGTGCACATCTTCAGATGGTGATCAACATTTGTACAACTTTTCAGACTGTCCCATGCGGTAGTAAAAATTTTTATAGGGGAGACAAAGTTGCAAAGTTGACAGACGGACAGGGTGAAACCAATATACCCCTCTAAATTTCGTTTGCGGGGGTATAATTACACAATATGTATAAAACACAGGTACATGTAATATCAAACGTGTCCCCACTCTTTAACATCGAAACTAGTTCTCTTCTGTCTCTCAAGTGTTCCCTAGGTATGGCCATACCAATTATCTCTCACTCCTCAGACTCTCTCATAACTCAATCAACCTCGGAACTCTATCAAGCACAATAAACAAATGACAATTCCAGATTCTAGTATTAACTTAGAAATGATAGACTCTGGTTCGCTCTTTATCACTTTTCCTAACGAGCTGAAATGATATTCTTGGGAAGCAGGGCTACGACGTCTGCGTCGCGCACCCCCAACCTTATCAAACCTTTCATACCACATCTATCACTTAAAGGGGCATGGTCACGATTTTGGTTAAAATTATCTTTCCGATTTTAATATTTACAATGCTTCAGAAGGCATTTTAAATAGGCAACAGAAATTTGAGTGTCATTTGTTGAGTTATAAGCGAGTTACAGGGCTTGAATTTCTTCGCTGTTTATTAAACAAAGCGTTTGTTTACATTTTGAACGTTGAAGTAAAAATTTTAGTTTTAAACCTAATACGAATGTTTTAAATGTTAGGAACTGTTTGTGTATGCTGAAAATAAATAAAAGGATAGGCAATAAGCTGGAAATTTTTTTTTATTGGTATATTGAATCTATGTAAACAAAAACAGGGCACGAGCCTTATTTACATGCCAAAGAATTGTGAGCCCTGTATCTTGCTCATAACTCTACGAATGACTCTCAAATTTTATTTGATAATTTCTAAAGCATTGTCAATAATAAAAACATAGATAGAATTTGACCAAAATCGTGACCATGCCCCTTTAACATTTATCAATGATATTTAATTCAAGGGGATGGCCTTGTAACATTTCAAACAATCATTTTCAAAGTACTGTTTCACAATGCCATTCATATATTTTCTATGTAAAACAGTAATCCAATAATACCGAGAGTTATCATCATTAACGACATATCTAAATTCTCTCGATATTTCTTTGTTCACAGGCCTTTACAATAAACGGTCAAAGTTATTTCTAGGAGTGTATTCACTGTAGTTGTAAAAGTATTGTGATCGCAAGAAGGACTCCTAGTGTATATATTTCAAATGGATGTCAACGCCAGCTTTTAGAATTATGTGTGTGCATGCAGGTCCATTAACACACAGTAAGTGACAATTTCCGAATTAATTTTACGAAAAGCTCAGTTACTTTGATGGACCATTTTGTTAACTTAGTTAATAAAATGGCTTGTTTAAGGATTAACTTAGCTCGAGTAAATGCTATCGTTATACAAGTATTGATTTAAGAGTGTCAGAAACTATTTGACCTTAACTTATGACTTGCAAAATTTTAAGTTGGCGAAAAGCTTTAATTAAAGCTGACATGAATTCATAAAAGCATTTGGTCGCCATATTAGTTTCGAACGCTCCTCTACTGCCACTGGGGTATATATACCGGTTCAGAAAGTTACGGTCGGTTGCTTTCCGATCGAGGCATTCAGGTTACACGGACTTCTAAATGCATGAATTACATATCGTAGTAAAATGGTTTTAGCAAAGAATAAAGAAAACAACAATCAATGAAATACAAAATATATGTATTCTGTGAATGGATTTCCCAGATATCTTTATCATTTTGCACAGACAGTGCTGCCTTACTTCGCATTCACATCGAACACGTGTGTCGTTCATACAGAGTGAATAACTACTGCGTCTTTTTGAAAACCCCGGCGGCACTACATCCAACACAGTTAATAAATGATAGTAAATCCAAGAAAGTAACAACGTAATGTTCATCGTTTCCATCCGTTCCTACAAAAACGCTCCGTTTCTAAAAACCCATGCGATCATTGACATTACTCGATCTGCCACAGTGTGTTGTTTGCGCATGTGCGATGTTAGAACATACATAGGAAAACGGTCCACAAATATCGAGGAATTTTATAAGTATATGCGCCTGGATTTCAGTCTGTCTTGTTTCGTCGTTTATTGGATATATCTTGCCAGTGCAGTGGTTGTCATTTTATTTTTCTTCAAAACGCGTTTCTACACGTCTTTCCGTCCAAGGTAACGTGTTCGGGTGTATGAAATACCTGAATGCGGTGAAGCATGAATAGTGCTCTCGGTCTTATATAGGGGGTGTGTATCCATGAGCAGAACAATAGAAATCGACAGCCAATATGGCGGTAGTCGGAGATAAAAGGGAAATAATGCGTATTTATGAATTCATGTCAGCTTTAAAATGATTCCAAACCTCTTAGTCATTAGGTCGGTTTAATATTGATTATGAAAATGAGGTAGTAGGAAAGAATTTAAGGTTCAAAACTCGATGTTTAAGATACTTTACCACAAATCTGTGTTTATGTAAAATATGCACCAGATAAAGGTTCATGGAGAGAGCATTCTTTTATAACATTGAACCTATATCCTAGTCAAGTGATCTCCGATGGGCAACGAAAGCAAAGACTTATCAGTATAGGGCGTCCGATGAGCGAGGTCCTAAGAAACAAAAAACGAGAGGCCCATGGGCCACTTTGCTCACCTAATCACCAAGAGCAATAATGAAATCAGATTTATGGAGTCATATACAAAATATTTGGACCATGTACAAGAATAATGATTTAAAAAGATTTTCAAATTTTTCTTCAAATGATACATTGTAGAAAATTGATTTATTTTTTATCAGAATGTTTTTAAAGACATGCAAATAATGAGTTATACATTTCTCAAGAAGACTTTAAACAAACATTTGTAAAGCTACATCAACTTTAAGCCCCTGGTTGGGCCTAAAATTGTCCAGGTTCTAAGCAATTGAGAATCAATAAATTGTCAAGATGCTCATCTTTTAGTAAATTAATGTATTATAAAATTAAAGTTTACAAGAATGAATTAATTTTTATCCTTATGTAAAAATGGCCCCTTTTTACATTGCGGCCCTAACCTACCCCCGGGATCATGATTTGGACAAACCTGAATCTACCCTACCTGAGGATGCTTTTACACAAGTTACAGTTTTTCTGGCCAATTAGTTTAATGAAAAAGATTTTAGGCCTAAAAGATTTTTTTCCATATATTCCTATGTAAAATTGGATCCCTCCACCAATTGTGGTCCCGGGGATTATGATTTGGTACGAATTGTGAAAGACACAAATTTTCAATAATTCCTAAATATCTCCCTTGGAAAGACGGCGTGGCCCTTCATTTTTAACAAAAGTGAATTCCCTTTACCTAAGGATGCTTTATACAAAGTTTAGTAAAAATCGACACAGTCGTTCTAGAGAAGAATTCGAAATTGTACAAAGTTTACAGACAGACACAAGGACAGAGAGACAAACGGACACCGAACAAAAAGCAATCAGAATAGTTAACTTGAGCTTTCAGCACAGGTGAACTTAAAATTAAGACAAATAATACATATTGACCCCCCCCCCCCCCCCGCCAAAAAAGGAGAGAAAAGAAAGGTACAGAAAAAATCGTTAATTATAATAATCCTAATTTGGAGGATTCTTGGGGTCTAAAACGTGAATTTCACAGTTATTTTGTCCATTATACTTTGAATTTAATATGCTTGTGAGGAAGAGGCGCGGGGTGGGAGGGGGCTATTATGATAAAATAATTTATTTAGACTTAAGAAAAAAATTTGCTGCAAGAAAACGTTAAAAGAGGGCGTGCTGAATTTATATGTATACTTTAAAAACGCTACTGCAAAAAATATTCACCATTCACGTAATTATTCAACATTATTTCATTGCAAGTGTATACTCCCACTGACTTGGTTTATCAAATGTGGAGGTAGGTTTTCGATTAATTGTGCAAAATTACTTATCAAGTTTAATGTAATAATATCATCAAGCACAATTAAATAATGCTTCAAGAAAATCATGTTACACGTGTTGAAATATCAAAGGAGTAAGCAGGCACTTTGGTACAGGCATTTCGTAGTTAATTGACAAGTTGTTTTCTTAATAATTATAACAGACTACAGATTTATTATCTGCGAGTCATTTATTTGCTTTAATTTATTTCTATGTCAGAAAGAAAACAAAATAGCATCGTTCATCGTTTTGGAAAAAAACAAGAGACAAAATATCGATCTCCATTTAAACTAACCTTCTGCTGTGTTCGTCCAGAGAATCAGTCCAATAATGATTATTACACAGATGCTGTTGTTTTGAGCCATGTTTGGTTGATTTATTTTTCAGCAACCTACAATCAGAAAACAAAAATACAAAATTTCAGTTCTGCCAGCCAATTCTAATTCAATGAAACGTTGCTTACCTTGCTTATTCCCTTGTTTATAAGAATGGTCATTAATTAAGCATTCGGAGGCTTTATATAGTTTATATGAATACGTGGGACATCTTGATTGGTAAATGTATTAGCTTGGTTGGTTAGAACTCGGTAATTGTGATTTTAAATAGTAGACAAAACATCATGTTTATTTTTAGATGATTTGGTTTTCCGAAGGATAAAAATAGAACTTTTTAATCTGGAATTCCAAATGTGAAATCTTTAAACTGGCAACTAGATTCCAATGACTAAAAAAGAAGACACCCGGATTTATGTTTTCTATCATGATTTAATAATTTTTGCAAAAACATCTAGGTGAAAAACAAAAAATACAATCCCAATGTGGCCTACAAAAAAATATCCCTACATACGTCCGTGAAGAAGGCATCATGCATCACTAAAGTTATACGAGCTATGTTACTTTTTTAGAATTTATGTTTTCTGCAAAAATCTCCTGTAATAATAATCAAGCATGTAATTAAACCTTTTATAATTCCTAAGATTATAAAAACCATCAAATTACCCGAAGAAGATTTCACTACTCATGAAATATCGCAGTCTAATTCTTGTACATGACGATAATAATGTAATTTTGCTTAAATCAGTGCATCCTGAAAGCTTTTCCCAGAAAAATATGACTAACTATCTATAAGCCATGACTTTTTTATATTTTAGTAAGTTATTAAAATTTCATAATTACAATTTCCGACATAAAAACTGCAGAATGATCATATTACTTTTTAAAGAGCTTTCCACATTTTGGTTAAACAATAGAAACAATTTTAATGGGGCAATAATTAGGATGTTAGAATATTGAACATGCTGTAGAATTAAATCCAACGGGGCAATTTTCATGAATTATCAATTTATCAAGGACTCGTGTTCATGTTATGTCCTACGGTCTTTTTTGTATCCCTTTGAATTTTTTTTATTATATATCATTATTGTTTTACTTTAATAGACAGAGCAACAAATGCTGTATGAGTAATACATGTCTAGATCAAAGGTCTGAAAATTGCACTCAGGTGCAAAATGTTATTCAATTACCAGTGACCAAATGTTTATGTATCGGATTACAAATGTACTACGATACTCTTGTTTGAACACCATTTGAACATGACACTCTTATTTAGCCATTGTGTCTATAAAAATAATTCAGAATTACTGGGGTTTTTTTTCTTTTTGAACTGTTCCTAAATAGGGCGCTAGCTCTTATTATTGGATGTCTTTTCTCTTAGAGTGTTATTTGAATCACTTATTCATTGTTTGTCTGAGACTGATGGGTTAACTTGTTTCAATTAATTTGATGATGTATTTCTTTGAAATGGAAGAGGGAGAGGACGAAGGTTGCTCCTCAGTGTATGCTGAATTCTACGACTTTACCTTGGGTCGTTGACCTTGCAGATGCAACTTCAAAGATGGCAAATAATACTGACGAAACCAATTTAGTATATAATCTTTACTTAATCGAAAATGTAGATACACTGCATTCCGATGTCTGTGATTTGTCGAACAATCTTTTATGAATATTGTTTGAATAAGAATGACTATCATCCATACTCAACATCAATATATCGATAGGCTTGATTCTTATCAATCAGAACTCTTTAATCAGTAAACATTAAGTGAATTTCTGCCAATTAGAATTAAAAAGGCCTCAGACACATGTCAGTTGCGTTGGATTACAACACCTGCATTATTTGAATATGGTACATGTACATAGAATGCTTTTGGGTTTAATTGCATTTTAGCCAATAAATTTATCAAAATTACAGAAACATGCCACTGATGAGTTAAAAGGTTTTCAGACAACTTCAGAAAAAACGGTCTCTGGGTGCATTGACATTTAGTTATCTAAAGACTTATATAGGAAAAAAACACGGAGTAAATGTTAATATGATTTTATGGATGTTATTAAACATCCGTAAAGAGTGTCAAAGTAGTTTGAAATGTAGAATACAAACATTTTAAGGACAATTCACTTTTTGAGATGAAAATATAAAAAAAAACTACCAACTGTGTAAACCAAAAGAATTGTTGCTGGATAAATGTCTTTCAAAGAACTGTGCTTGTTTCAATAGATTTGATCCTCATTGGTTCATTGAGCAAAGGTTCACAATTCACAAATAAAATGGAGTAGGGTGGTGCACGGGACATCAGCAACATTTGGCCTTCCGCCGAATACGCCAACATTGGAAACAAAACAGCCACATACTGTAAACGAATTACATTTGGCTGTGTATTCTATTTAGCGTTTTTGACGGAAAACGCCGTCCGCTAAAACAAGCACACCGCCAAATGTAAAATATATAGGTAGATAAATAGGTACAATCAGAAATGCGCTAAATCAAATCCACGCTAACTTGTTAAAAAATCATATTCCGCTAAATATCGTACACGCTAAATATAATACGTTAACAGTAGTTCTGGTGGAGAAAAACTGACCGTTGGGTTCATTAACATACCACAGACTTGTGTCAAATACCAGTGTATTGTCTCGTGTCCAACTCCAGCTGCCTTCTATCTTCTCTAGTCCAATGTGATATATAGCTAATAAAACAAAAGTCAATGTTTATTTTTTCAAACTACGCTATCTTAATATGTAGGTATCTATTAAGAATCGAAATAGTTTTAAACTGAAAGGAAACTAGTTCATTTACTGGCCATATGGTGTCAGTTGGGAGATGAAAGACAATTATTAAAGGTAAGGTTTAAATTACTTTAAAAAACAAAACAATTGTGCAAGTATTGTATTAGTTTAAATTAGTATACTTTAGTAAAACACGCTTATAACGAAGTCCCAGGGACGGGTGATTTTACTTCGTTATAAACATAATGTGTTATATCCATCAAGTTTACAACATTAATTAAGTCACTTGGAATGATAATCACTTCACTGTAAGCGTCAATTAAAAATAAGCGCATTCGCTATAACCGTGTTGTACTGTATTTTGGAGTAACAAATGTCGACAAAGCATGGAGTTTTTTTTAGTGGTGTCTAATGTAATGAGATTGACATACAGAGATAAGAGGCTGCATGCACAAAAAAATATATATACCGGTACATCTAAAACACTTCCAAACTTGAGGTGCAGCCTAGTTACTATTGGTATTGATTTTTTCAGTTTGAACAGTTTTTATCGTATGACTCAAAATAACTTTTATACTTTATTGTAAACAACATTCGTTTTCATAAAACAAACATAGGAGAAAACACTGGGCAAATGTCAATATAATTCTATTCTAATGATCTAATTATACAGTTTGAAAATTATAGTTTAAAAAGTAGGAGGCAAATATCTGTAGAGAAATGTCGTCTTAAGATGAAAACATATTTTTTTTTAAATTTCATCTGTGTAAACAACATAAAAAAATGATTGATAAATTTTACTCATACAACGTGACTTTACTGAACAAGAATTGATAATGAACAAAAGTTCAATATTCACATATAAAGGGGTAAGGGGTGTTGCAGGGGACGTCAAAAATACCAGGCTTTCCGCCACATTTGCAAAAACCACCACAGAGTTCTGGCGGAGAAGAATTTTGACCGTTGGGTTCATTAGTGTACCAAAGACTTGGGTCAAATACCAGTGTGTTGTCTCTTGTCCATCTCCAGTTGCCTTCCGTTTTCTCCAATCCAATTTGATACAAAGCTAACAAAATGAAAGACAAGAGAAAGCCTTTTTTATTTTGATTTGATATGATTTATAAATTTTATAATTTTTACATATTTACAAAGCTGCCAAGAGAAGTATGACATCTGAATGAAACGATCTGCATAAAGCACCTGTTTATTTCATTTCAAGCTACTCTATCTAAATATGTAATAGGTATTTCTTGAATTAAAAAAGAACTGGTTTATTTACTGGACATATGATGTCAGTTTGAATATAATAAATGAAAACGTAATTTTAATTTTAAAAAACAAAACAATATTTTTTTGGTTTTAACTGCATTAGATTAACATACTCTTTTGGAGAACAAATGTCGACAAGGCATGTAGTTTTTCAGTGGTGTCTAACGTAATGAGATGACCTCCGTCTGATTGACATTTCTCGGCAGCGTCCGTGGAGTTCCTCCAGTCAGAGTAAACTTGGACGCAAAGATCGACACCATCCAGGTATGTGTACATTTTGTCCGCACCCTCTGAAATATGATTTTCAATTCATTAGTAATGAAAAACTTTCCTGTTCCTCAACCCCATCCAGTAAAACACTAAAATGTGTATGATTGTCAACAATTACTCATTCCATAAGAGATAATAAATAATCGAAATTAATTACTGAATAAAATATTGAAGTATGTATGTCAAAAATTGAATTGCTAATAGATTTTGCATTCGGCTCTTCTGAATAGTATACAGCTCCTCCCAGGGTTGTAAAGATATCACTATCTGTCGGTTTGCTATTGTACATGTAGCAAAAAGTTTCCATGTAAGAAAATGCCGGGGACCTCCGAAGATTGGAACACAGTCTTCCACAAGATGTAACAGATTGAGCCTGCAGAGGTTCTTCAGTTATGTTGAATTGATTGGCAATTATTTTGTTATCATACTGTTCATTTCTTCTCCAAAAGTGAATGTGATTCGAATCTATAAAATGTAATTTAAATGTGTAGGTAATTGTGTTAAACAGTATTAAAATTAGATGTAAGTTTTTTTTAGTATTTTGTTCCTTGCTTCTTCTAAAAGAACTTAAATATATGATACAATTAAATCACTTCAACTTCTTTGATCAGTGGCTTTAAAATTATATTTATGAGCAAGTAAGAAATCAAAATGTGTTTAAATATATGGGATATATATATATATATATATATATATATATATATATATATATATATATATATATATATATATATATATATATATATATATATATATATACACACTTTATTGATCTCTTTAAGAAGAAGATAGACTTTGTATAAAAATAAAGAAAAATATTCAACTTTTAAAATTAAGAAATAGGAACATCTTTTTTTTTAATTTAAAAGTTTATATCTTAAAAATCATAACTCAAAATTTAAGGTAGATCTGATAGCTGATCTGTTAACCACCCAGCCCCTTTTAACAAAGTTGTGTTTGAATATATATATATAAATAAAACAAAACCAGGAAACTTTTCTATACTTACGGTGTCGATTAGGAAGTAAAGCCCCAGGATAAGTAAGAATACACGTCTAAACTCCATTGCGCCTCTTTGATAGCAGTAATTTTCCTATTTGTTTACAGCTATCTTATATACGTGATTTATGATCTGCCCAAGATCGATAGCAAATTCCTCGTCGAGAAAAAACATCCGTGTTCAATATTAATATCAAAGGTTCTTTTAACTGGAGGAAGCTTTTCATAAATCTATTTATAACTGTATTTTCTAAGAAAATTATTATTAAGATATTATCTTGACCTATCAAAACAAAAGAAAAATTATTTCGTAGAAAATTTAGAAACTGCAATATTTTATTGTTTACCATATATAACTTTTAAATCATTAATTTAAAAGATAAATCTTGCTTATTAAAGCAATTCTTGTTCGAAAACAGGTTCAAGTCAATTACTTTGAGATGTAATTAAATACATTCAAAACCATTGAATTATTAGTCAATTACTTGTAATCACAATGTTTTTATTAAAATATAATTATTTACTCTCAATTACTTTGACAAATGTAATAAGAAGCATTTTCAATACTTAAAGTTTAATTAATCTACAGAATAAATACTTACAAACACAAGTCACAAGACTGATGCATATGAAAAGGTTTTACAATTTTTGGTAATTTTTACTAGATTTTTAAACACAGCATCACTCACACGGAGTTTGTGTTTAACAGAAATATAAGACTCACGGTGTTTGCATTTTGCTCTAACATTTCCCTAAAAAAATGTCATTAAATTGTACCAATACCCTAGCTTAGTTTATGTTAAGTTCACAACTAGATTGTTTTTTATGGTAAACTCTTTTTAAATTTGATTGTTTCTTAATTAGACAGGTGATACATCTGAACAAAATTATACCTTCACAATATGCCATGGGCAGTGTAAACAAATTAAACGTTGTAATACATTTAACCATTGCACAAACACAAACCCATGCCAAACAGATGTGCAAACACCTCATTGCTATAAAACACCCTTTATATTTACTGGTATTACTTGAAGAAAAAAAAGTAATTGAAAAGTATTTTAAAAGTAATTGAAAATACATGCCATTGTCATTTTTTGGAATGTATCTAACTACTTCTTATTTTTTGTAATTAAAGACAGAGTTTTTCTTTATCAAACTAATTTATTATAGTCACAAAGTAAAATAATTGATATGTTACATGTATTTTAGTACAATTAATTAATTTTGTCATTAGATTCCAACACAACATGATATTCACTTAAGTTTCATGCACTGTCTTACCAAATTGCCAAATCACATTTATTTTTACTGTAAACCAACCTTATTCGCATGAGAGAATATTTCGTGGGTATTTCTTATTTATAAAAAAATATAGTTTTAAATGACTCAGTCCCGACACACCAATTTACATGTATTGCATAAATTTCTCGTGTAAATATGAAAATAAAGCCGTTGCAAATAAATTGTACATGCATTTCCTATCAGCCATGGAGATTGTTCCGACAGCTGATTGCTTAAAGGTTTTCATTGTGATCAGTTCATATATTCGCTCAAAACCATTTCAAACATATGGTACATGAGGACAAAAAATAACATTAAAATATACATATAAATTATAAATTGGTCAGAGGTAAACATATATATATATAAGGGTTAGAGAGTTAGGAAAAGTTATACAAAATGAAACTCATGGAGGACAGACTACCTCGTATATCTTTGTTATGAATATACATAATTTTCTCAACAATTTCATATTACATGTTGTCATAAGATACGAAAATTTTAACACATTTGGTCTAACCGAAATATTTTTGTCTATAAACTTGTTCCGGACTTGTGATATTGCATCACATTGATGTGATAACATCTCATCGTGCATCAAGAAAATAATAATTGTTTCCTTATTTGTTGTCAATTATAGAACAAAATGGAGTGCAACCAGTTCTCGTCTTGAACCATATCTCGCCAGTGCATTATTAGCGTAACATAAAATTCTGTTCGAAAAGTGACGTAATAAAGCACTGACGAGGTATGGTACACGGCGAGAGCTGGCCATGCTAGTATCTGATATTATATAAATAGTGCCTGTTTGGGAGGGTAACAGTTGAAATTGACACCCCGAGAAAACCATTGTCAACCGACGCGAAGCGGAGGTTGACAATGGTTTTCGAGGGGTGTCAATTTCAACTGTTATCCTCCCAAACAGGCACTATTTATTTTGTTATACTGAATGTCTTTTTTTAAAATTTTAAGAAAATTTTACTGCTTTTATATAGGAATAACGTGAATTCTACAGCGAACCGTACGCGCATAATTTTCGCGCATGTAGCATTTTTTAATGTTACCCGTTGCCAAGTGCGTTGCTAACGCTGAGGGTAATAGTAAATATTATTAACTGCGTCTTAACCAATCAGATTTCAGTATTTAACATGAAAGTATAACAATAATAAATGTTTAACCAACAAAATTTCACAGTGTCGTGCATCAAAATGGTCGATAAATTTCTTGTCTTCGAAGCAACTTGCTATAAATCTTTGTTAGTTTATGTGTGATCATTTGTAGAGCACGTGGTAATGATGCATGTACTTGTATACAGAAACTAAGGTTTACTTTGTCGCACATCAAAAAATATATGAAAGATAAATAGGAAGTATTAGTTTCTGTATTATTTTACTATTTCATCCTTTTTGAGTAGCTTTTGAATATATCATGAAACTAAAATGTATATTTAATTAATGTACTAGATATTTTGATTTACACAAGAATACTAGACGATAAAAATCGGTATTAATTTCCCTCCTAACGTAGTTACACATCCCGTTTTTCTTTCAAAGTTAGCAAAAGACACAGATTTCTCCTTAGTTTTTCAAATGGTAAATATGTCTACAGCAGTCGCTACAACCAAATTCAGATGATATAATTATCTTGTGTTTTCATATAAAGATATTCTCATTTCATTGTGTTCGACAGGTCTACATACATATTCCTCTTTGAAGGCTATGAGAAAATGTCAATCTTCCCGAAAAACGATAATCCTGAAGCTGACGTTATAATTTTCCTTTGAAAACAGTAAACATGCATATTATTTCATTATTTACTGGTTCATGATACTTTGTGTGAATTCTCATGACTTTTCAATGCTAGGACAATTAAGGTTTTATGGTATACACTAAAAAAATGTACTATATTCTCTCTTGTCTGGACTTGTTACGAATATACAATAAATGTATCACAATGTCATTATGATATACACGAATTGAATTAACAGTTTACAATTCGCAGATATACATTGATTCTGATGAACACAAGTTATCAAAAATACCCGTCGTTAAAACTTCATCGACATATCGGTATAAGAAAGATCCGCAAAGTTGTTTTCGGGAGTTAGGTTCCCCAGGAAACCACAGACTTTCATTAAATACCAATGAGCTGTTACGAGTCCATTTCCAGCCGTCTTTCATTTCCAACCCAATCCAGTAGTAACCTAATTGATTAGAAGAGTAAAGAAAACATATGCAAACCATCTACGTTAGTTACATGTTAGAGGGTTAATTGTTATTTATTGTTTTGATTTATTTAAAGATTTTTTGTCTTTATATCATATATCTGTAATATATCAATTTACCAAATATTTAAGATTGAGTATAATTCGAGTGCACATGACTTTGCACAGTTCTTATGCAGTAGTGCTTACGACTTCATCACTTCTAGTATTGTAAACTATGCATAAGCAGAAGAAAATGTTTGACATGATAGAGTTGTCCGTAGATATTTTTTCAACAATATATGATAGTCCAGTCCACACTTTGCAAAAGCTGTTTCCCTTTGCGGGGTCAACCCAAAGATCAAAAGGGAAAAACCAAATTTTTTTTTCTTCTTTATGCTACCAAATATTTGGGCTTCCTGTGATAAAATCTACCATCCTCGGGCAATCAAAATGCACAACAAAAACAGAATTTTATTGTCAAATGACAAAGTTACAAATCTCTAAACTACAAAAGCTACCGTGGAAAACCTGTGGGTTTTCCTCAAAGATGGTGGCCAAGAGACATAACTTTTGTGAAATGTGGATTGGTCTATAATAAGTAACTCAAAAGA
Source organism: Magallana angulata (assembly GCF_025612915.1). Lineage (NCBI taxonomy): Eukaryota > Metazoa > Mollusca > Bivalvia > Ostreida > Ostreidae > Magallana > Magallana angulata. The sequence continues at coordinate 11,962,870 of NC_069118.1, forward strand.
AACATAGACCCGGTTTAAAAACTGAAGGGGGAGGGTTAAATATCAAACAAAGATATGCAGCAAATTTATGCCAAATAAAAGAGATTAGGCTTTGAAAGAGATATGTTGATATATCCCTGGGAACAAGTCAGATATTTGACATTTTTTAGTTTAAAAAAGGTATCTCTAGTGAAGAATATATATATATATATATATATATATATATATATATATATATATATATATATATATATATATATATATATATATATATATATATATTCAACATAGTTCCTAAACTTCAAGTTTGTTCGGGGCACACGGCTGCATACTGCAGTGCTTTTTTACGAACAAATTTGTTCAAGATGGAACTGTTTTCAAAAGATGAAAAAGCAATAAATATGAGGCTTTACATGTTTTTGTATGCAAATAAGGGGTTTAAGAACAAAACAAAGCTTTTTCAATATCTAAGAACAGCTGCAGACTTATTTCTAAAGATTTAAAATTCTGAAAAAAAATAACAGAGGGGTTCATCTCTACAACCATTTGTTGGATAAAAGGCCGAATCTTGCACATTTATGTAGTAACTTTGCTTCAAAATATTTCTTACATAAATAATAAACATATATTTTTCAATGAAAATACTTCAAATTACCTCCAAAGGCACAGACAAATCCCCAGCGAATTGGTGGTTTTTGATACCCATTTGAAGGATAGGGTACCCTCTTTTAAGACAAAGTTACAACTCAAATAAGCATGTTGTTATCTTTTTATCAACAGCTGGTTGTAGAATCGACACTAATGAACTGCTTTCATAATTTTTTAGGTTTTTAAATCTTAAATTTAAGTCTGTACCTGTGCAGTTCTTTATGATTTAAAGAAGCATTGTTTTGCTCTTGTATGCGTAATTTGCATTCAAAAAACATGTACAACATCGTATTTATTGCTTTTTTATCTTTTGGCAACAGTTTTAGTTAGTTCTGGACGAACACAAGTGAGTTCAAGAAATGTTTTTATTTATTTTTTCAAATGCACATCCCCCTTAAACTCATTATTGAAATAATAAGTAATAATTTAAGTTCGTTAGGTTTATATAAATTTTGTTCGTTGAAAAAATAGGTTTGTTTTCTTTTGGTTTTTTTTTTTTGGTTTTTTTTGGGGGGGAGGGGGGGGAGGGGTTTGCCTTCCATTTCCAAGTAAATACCAATGCAATCATAGTTTACAAATAAATCTAGTTCAACGACGAATTGAAGACATTTCTGTGCTATTATTAATTTTTGAATTTTTGTATCTGCTGAATATAACATACGATTGATGGAAAGAAGTCCCGGAAACACCTGGAGTTTTTCAGCAGTGTCTATCGTTATGAGATCGGCCCCGTCTGACTGGCATTTATCGGCAGCGTCTGTGAAATTCCTCAGATCGGTATAATCCTTCAAGCAGAGATTGACGTCACTAAGGTATGTGTAAATTTTGTGCGCACACTCTGAAATATAAATTGCTAGTAATCAGAAAAAACTCTCTAATTGTTCAATAGTTTAAGAGTATCATGTCAACATTGAATTGGTTAAGGAGTGCTGGTGGTCTTGGCCATTTTTTGACTTTCTTGATCTCCTTTAGATGAAGAGCTTTAAATGGAGAAATAGGAACATACTCAAATGTCGTAGATTTTTTCTTGATAAAGTGGGCTAGGAAGTAGCTTCCATTTTAGACAATATTGATCTCCTTTTAAATAAGAGCTCCATATTAAGATATTGGAAAATGATAAAAAAAAAATTATATGACATATTTCTTTACCAAATAGAAGTTGACAGCTTTCGAAATCGCATATAAAATTTTAAACGAAATCTGATGGTTTTTATATTATATATTTTGACCCCCAGCCTCCTTAAATTATAGTTTATAGCTTAAAAAATCATATCTTAAAGTTTAAGGTCGACCTGACCTGACTGTTGACCATTCATCCTCCTTTATTTCATTAAAATTAAATTGACTTCGTATACTAGTATGTGTGCAGTGTCTTTCACTATTTAACTGACCAAATACATTTCATTCTGCTGTGTCATACTCATACAACTCTAGATAGTTTTGGATATTTGCAGGAAAACGACCTGGTTACTCTTTATGGAATATAGATAAGTATGATTAACTTCTGTACAGTAAAGACCATTTACCAATAGATTTTGCAATCGGCTCTTTAGAATAAAACTCAGCTCCTTTCAGAATTGTTACTGGATGATTGTTCGTTGGTTTGCTGTTGTAACAGTAGCAGCCATTGTTTTGATAGGAAAAAGCCGAGGACTTCGGGAGATTGGAACACAGTCGTCCGCAAGATATCGCAGACATAGCGTGCAGAGGTTCTTCAGTGACATTAAGTTGGTTCGCAAATATTTTATCATCAAATTTTTCGTTTCTCTTCCATAAGGTGATGTGATTCGAATCTTTCAAAAAGAATAAGACACGTAGTGATGAATAACATGAATTGTATTAATGTACATATTTATTGTATCACTGTTTTTCCTTATAACCCTAAGTTTTTAAAATGTAAGCACTCCGATTTTTAAAGCGCTAAGCATGCTCAGCGCTTTATTATCGTTAGACTTCTACTTCCGGCGCATCGAATAACCGCCCCCTATGAGCAGAAGTATACATCATTCAAACTGGTTAGGGAACCAGTTTCAGGGTTTTATGCACATAACTGCACGGGCTATTGTGAATCTAATGTACGGACTATTGTGAATTTAATGTACGGGGCTAACATACATCATTGCAGGGCCTGTCATGCAGTGTCGAGGAAATATAGTGCGTATACAGAAGCTGAAATGTTATATACATATATCTTTTTATAAATACAGAAGCTGGGTTAGCGCTTTTCAGTACTATCAGTACTTTGATTTAATATGTAGGAATCTCGAATATACTCAGTTGTAACTCCAAACTCATCTTTTTTAATAAAAACATCAAATTAATGATGTTCCCTTATTCTTGCACAGAAAGATCATGTCGGTTTTGTTAATGTTTTGTCTAACTTGATCAAAAATTTAAAAAATCCACGAAGACAATTTTGAACGTTTAATTTTCTTTAAGTAGTTATCCATTTCTGATGTGTGATATTTTTTAAATTGCTCGAAATGATTATATTTCTAATTCATTGCGACAGCAGAAAAAGTTTAAAAGTGGATTTGTCAGATTGTTCAAATTATTCTCTCTCCATCTGTTCCCAAACTAACAATATTTAGGGGTTTTTTTATTTTATTTAAGTTGCGCCTTTCTCATTCCCGTCAGTGATTGCGTTTGGCTTTTTTTACACACTCTTACTACATTTTTTCTTGCATAAATAATTACAAAAATATGCTTTTCATTCCATACTAATAAGTACATGTACAATAAATTATCATTGTAACATGAATCTACTTACATACTCTGTTGGTGGTGTAAAATAGTCCAAGAATCAGCGTGAATGTACGGGTACACATCATGGCGCTGAACTGATGGCAATAATAACAGCTGTCATATATATGTCGGCAATGGTTTGTTACATCATCTGTCATTAAAAGAAAGTGCTCGGCGCTCAGAGCAATTAATGCATTTCTTTAAGACAATCACACTTTAAATAAATTAATGAAGCAAATAAATATTTAATAGGATCTGTACGTCGTTAAACGCCATAACAATTCAGAAATATTGTCAGCATTTATTAAAATCCTTTGTGAAATGAGATTTTCTTTAAGTACCTGCACTTCTGAATTTGTAATTATTATTTATAATTGATTAACAATTTTGGTTTTGGATATGTATGGAACTGTTAAAATGAACATGTATTCTTACTTGAAGTGAAGCAGAAGTTGACCGATATATTTATACGAGAAAATTTGAAAATTCCCCCAAATGTATGATGTATAAACACTTATGTAATTCTGAAGTACAAGAATATTTAACAAATCCAATACCAACTGTATATGTACAATTTTTAAGTAAATATAATTATTGTTTTTGTTTTGAGAGTATACTCTTCATTATCCTGTTTACTTTTATCATGTACATTTTGCACACTGCTATGTGCACACGCAGTCTAATACAAGATTATGTTGTTTATAAAAAATGTTTAGTCTACATATGTTTGTCCACTTTATTTATGTATATATGTTAAACCTATGAATCGCATGGTTATTGGTAATAAACAATACAATAAAAATGACTAGGTTTTATGCTAATCTGTCGCTATTACCTTTGAACGTGTTTGTTTTCGTTCTATATCCACAATTAAAAATAAATAAAACAAAAAACAGATTTCATTTTGATGTGAAATTAAATTTAAATACATGACCTTTGCAATTTTTACTACGACTTTATTAAAGATCTTGTATTTTCTCTGATCAGACCGGAATCGCCCCTTTTTTCTCCTTGGAACTGGAGTAGGTTTCTTCCTCACGGCAGTTTCCTTTTCTATCGATTGGATTAAACGTCCTAAAGCAGAGAGTCAAAGTCTTTTTAACCAATATAATGTTTCTTGTGTTTTTCATCAACGTACATTATTTTTTACCAAGGCCGCCAACCTGTATTTGTTTTTAAAATGTACACACCCCAACTTCAGGCTGTGTGTGTGTGTGTGTGTATTGTTTTCGTTACAATACAGTTTTATATATTCTCATCACTTACTTCAATTTATTCCATGTGTATTGAGTCAAAATAAGTTTTTATTACTTGTATACATCAATGAGTATAAATTACGTAACAGCAATCGTTTCTATAATTGCACGTTGATGATGTAAATGGTCCTAGAATCGATAACAATGTATCGGGGAGGTACAAATCGTGACTCTTCGGAGTTTGTAATGAAAAAAGTACCCATTATTATATTTTCCTCTCAGGTTTTTCTACAGACACCAGCTATTGTCCCATCAATATCTTAAGAGGTACATGTATTTTTAATTCATTAAAAATTCAAAAACTTTGAAACAAATAGTATCCAGCTTGCAATGATCCTACGGTATTTCTATTAAGGAGGATGGATGGTCAACAAATTGCCACCAGATTTACCTAAAACTTACTGATTTAGTAAAGAGTAAGTCTACATATTTTGGCTTTGTCTTTATACAGGCCTCTTTTACTTAAGGATATTGAATAATATGTAATATGTAATTAATAATAATGTAATAATATGTTTATGTGTAATTTCGAGTTTGTACGTAATTATTATTTTTACATTACATTACTAGTATTGCATTACGGTTTAGCCATTCTCCTTTTCATGTTCAGGTTATGGCCCCGAACAGGTGTAATTTGAAATCGACAAACGATATTATGCATGTATTTTTCAGGCGTTTTCAAGATAACGTTTCCATGATAACGTAAAAATAATCAAAGTAGATTAAAAAGATGTAGGGCAAAATAAACAAAACTAAATATACATGTATATGATAAACAAAAGGTTTAGAACTCTACAAAATTTCAGTTTTAAAAAAAATAGTATAGCAAAAATTGTTGCTCATATTAAAAAACATCACACATGTAAATGAACCTTTTGAAGCACTCATTGAGAGATCCCACTTTTAAAAAATATCTGTACGAATGTCTAAATCATGGTCCAACGGAAAACTGGACAGCGACCGGAAATCCGTATTAGTATCGTTGACTTCTCGTTGTCAATGAGATCTAAATCTCCATCTAACGACAAGGCGTTCAATGTTAAGGTGCAGACAAACAATGTATCTAACAAGAATAATTATTAGTCTGTGTCTAATCTACGCAGGTAAATATAAACTGCAATTTGCTTTTTACAATTCTTTTATTTTTTTTTAATTACAAGTAGTTCATTGCATTTCTTTTGGTTTGGTTGTTTATTTGTTTACTAAGGATGTTTGTGTAAGTAACGGTCCGATTGAGGTACAATTGAATCATTACAAGACAAAAAAAAAACATCTGTGCTGAAGGCACAAATTGAATTATCGTCAAACGATGGAACGATTTGTGCACAAAATATAATAAATCCCTGCTAGTTACAAAATACACAAATCTCTCTCTCTCTCTCTCTCTCTCTCTCTCTCTCTCTCTCTCTCTCTCTCTCTCTCTCTCTCTCTCTGTGCGTGTGTGTGTGTGTGGTAACACATTTATTAACATTGATCGTTACAGTGGAGACCCAAAGACAGTTTTGTGGTGAAGACGACCACTTCTGTAAAAGTGACTACAAATTCAAGAGTAAAGACTTTCCAAGCATAAGCTCCTTGGTTATGGGAGACTACAAATTTCCAGCTAGATTTTTCACTGAATTTTGCAAGTATGTGCTGTTAACCAGAGTAGAAAATCCATTTTCTCAATATCATTAATTCTAGATTGATGTACAATTACAATTACAATTTAAGATTTAGATTTTTGATGTTTTATTTAGATCTACAAATTACAAACATGGGGAAACGGGCCAATCGTACGACTGGTTGCTTAACAACGATGGTTTCATTCAGCGACTTTGTATGACTACCACTGCTAAGGGTAATTATGCAAATTAATGCACCATTTATTTCCAAACATACCGAATAATGACGCAAACCAGTTTGATTTTTTATTATCTTATTTTAAAGAAAAACTTTTTATTTTTACAGAGTTAGATAAATTGGTGCCTTGTGCCAATAACAAAAGTGTTAGAGATAACATAATACGAAGCATTGCCGACATAAAAAATATCCCTAAGCCGACTGATGACTTAACCCTGGAGGAGGCGCGAAAAGGAGTATGCAAGTACGTCACGTTGCCATCATCATGTCATTAATCCTCATTCTTTATTTCTGAACGGAATATTTAATAAAAAATGTTTACATCTTCCGAGCATTTTCCTCTCTATTTCTTAAGAAAACCGGTTGTGATTCATAATTCCATTTGAAATATACACGATTTAGTTCTAACCAGTTTATCGACTTGTCGAACTTTTCAGAAACCTTAGAAAAATCACAAACTGTACGAAATGCTAAGTAATCATAATACTGTCAGACTCAAATTCCCTTATTAGACCACTTAGTTATTTCTTTTATCTAACGCACTGATGTAAATTAACAATAATTTAGTTATTTTTTCTTACTCTTTACAATCATTTTAAAAGAGGCATGTAAATATAAACGATAAAATGCTTTCATTGATGCTTCATGTGGACTTTGAAAGTAGCGATTGTTGCAAAATTTCTGTACATAAGGTTATGTATTTTTTTTAAGTGGCACGGTGACTCAAAATAGATGTTTTACTTTTCTATTATGACAACAGAAATAAAAAGAGCTACTCGAGATTTCATCATACGGAAGGTTTCGCGCATCAAAAGTCATCGCCTATGAATTTACAGGTCATTAAAACTTATCCGGAAATTGCACATGTAAACAAACCGAGTTGTTTTGGACATTGGTTTAGTGTCACGTGATTGTGATTTCTGTCCAAAAATAGTAACAATAGGATTGACACACTAAAAAAAGAATTTGAATTTGAAGGTATTCGATGACTGTGTAAGAAATATGCATTTATAGAGAATGTATCTTAATAAATATATCGTTCTTGAAGACATCATGTTTCCATAAGAGGTTTCTGACTCATGATGTAAGCCACGCTGCAGTATTTACATTCCCAAGCGCTTGCGTGGCTATGAAGCGGAAGGAAAACTCAATATTTTTGTGTTGGCCGCGTAATTCTATTTTTCTCTCTTAAATTTGATTTTTATTTACTTATGAAGACCGTAATTTTTCAAAAGTTCATCCTTTCATTTGATATATAAAATATAAGGAAATCGTGTAAAAATTCGATATTTGCTGAATTATGAGCTTGTGTGTCACCATGTCCCTTAAATATTAAATGTTTTTCGATTAATATGTCTAATCAGTGCAATCACTGTCGCCTTGTATAGTGAGCAACAAAAGAACTTTTGGTGAATTTGGTGCTGTGAACTTTAATAGTTCTATATGTATGTTTTCTGTATTGCGCCAAGCGCATTACAGTTAGTTATTAAATACGTTTACAAAATATAATTGCAGTTCAGAAGGCCGCATTGATCGAAAAACGTTGGTTACTAGTACTACGTATATTTGCATTTCAACTTTTCAAACTATTCAAAACTTTACATGGGAGTAGTAGCATATTCGGAATGCAGAGTACACAGCTGGTTTAGGTTTTAAACATAGACTCAAAAAACAAGAATGCAGTGGATATATATTGCAAGTAGTAACTTTATTTTTCCTGGTAATATTTACGCTGTATAACAATTACCCAATTTCTTTTCATGCTTTAAATATGCATTAAAATTGAACTGTATTGAGGACACTGTTTAATTTTCAGGCTGGTAACAACTTCACTCAAGGCATTTCTGAAGACCCTGCAGTCTGAATGTGACCCTAGGGGTTACAGGGCTATGACTGAAGTGTTCACAGACATGGTCCAAGACCCAGCAAAGTACAAAGTCAATCTTCTTGATCTAGACAGCAGTTGTTTAACCGAACTACAAGATATTCTTCAACTCTACAGATAGCAGAATGTTATAATAGAACTTGTTGAATAGAGAGACATACCAGTATTTCATCAGTGTTTATTTCTTTCATACACACACATTAAATGCAAATTTTGCAAAACAGTAATAACAATGGTGAGCTCAAAAGTGCTACTCTAAAACCAATGTTGCAAACACTTATGTTATGATAGTTTTATGGACATGAGATTTAAAAGAGGAACTTTATATTCTGCGTGTACAAGAATTAAAAATGTACAACTACATAGGATAGTACAAGACAAAAAACAACCTGTTCATGTTTTAGCTGTACAGTTCTTACTATCAATAAACGTAGCTTTTTCATATGCCATGGAATAACAATACAGGTCTACATGTACTGAAATTTGACTGGGTCAACCTTGACATTGGGAATATCTGGGTTGACCCTCAACAAATATAATCATATGACTATCCTAGCGGAAGTATTTCAACATATTTGTCATACATATTTCAACATACAAACAAAATTGTCTGTCTTTTCCTGAAATTATAATGCAAAGTTTTTTTCACTTTTCACGTTGGTTGATAAATTTTGCTTATATCTTCATATTGAACATTGTCGATGACACGCCCTCTTAGTGGACCCTACAATTATCAAATGCAACAATTAATTACAAAGTTTTAAGATTTTGGATAACGATCCTTCAATATGTGTTTTGCCTTAGATATTTGTGTTTAAGGTGGTATGGGACACCTGTTGATATTAATGAGGACTAATTAAAGTGCATTATAACTAAAATACTTTAACTGGTTTAAAATTTTCAAATTTCACAATATTTTACACAAAAAAATGTTTTTAACATTTTTAGAAAGGCAAAAAATTTTAAATCCCCTGCAGGATTTGAACTCATGACTAACAGATTCATAGTGAACATTCTAACCCACTGCACAATGCTGATATGTAACAATTTGGAAAAGAAACTGTTTATAAAATTATGCTTGATTTTATTGGGGTTTTTTTTTATAAATAGTACATCACAACATAGAGACATCCAATACCACCTTAACATACAGTAAAACAAGAACAAGCTAATCATGAATTGATGCTTATAGCCAGGTACAGGTGATTTTGCTTCTTAATAAACATAGCAAAATAGATTTTTAAAACCTACGGGGTATAAAAATATATTTTGCTATGTTTATTAAGAAGCAAAATCACCTGTACCTGGCACTTTTGTTGTTGTTTTTCATTACATATTATTTATTAGATATCTCACTGATAATGATATCTTCACTGAGAATACAATATACATTTGAGGTCAAAGTGAAGTGAAATAATTCTTGATTGCTCTACGTCTGTATATTTGACAGCTGATTTGATGGTGTTATTGTATGAATACTCACAGAGTGTATGGACACAGTACAACAAAACTTCTTTTCTTCAATGGACTCCAATACTGCATCGTAACCTCTGTACGCTCCGTTCACTATTTTTACCAATTTACCTGAAAACAGAAAATATAATGACTTTGTTGAGCAACTATGTGTATATCTGACTGTTCTTTCCCTCATAGTAAAGTCTTGGTTTTTTTCCTCTCATAAACTTTTATTCGACCAGTCTTTATCTAGGATTTTCTAACTGGATCCTTACTTATTCAGGATACTTCTCCTGGACTTTTCTTTACAGTTTTGCTGCAAGCTTTTGAATTTTACCCAAGTCTATAAGTTTTCATGCGAGTGTATACTTATATGTCAAATGGTTTTTGATATTTGTTTATAACATTTAAAAAATTTGTATCTCCTCTAAATTCATGGACTCTTAGTCTTTTGATACGAGCTTGGGAATTTTAAAGTTTAAATGAAGATCTGAGTCGATGATTTGTGAGGATTATAAAACATGAGATAACTGATACCTTGTGCTGGTATGACGGTCTCTAGGTGATTCTGGTCCACTCTGATCTTGTCTCCAGAGTCGATTGTTTTTATCACAGCCCGGTATAGATCCTGCACCTCCTAAAAGAAACAAATCTCCATCAGAATCCAGACAATCCTCCAGACTGACATACTGGTATTCTACATGAAAATTAATATTCTTGGTGTGCTATAAGAGCAGAAATATTTACAAGGGATTAAAATTTGTTTATTTAGCTAATACATGAATTCATTAACATGATTAAAGACATTTGTAAATGGTTATTTGTTTACGGTATTTTTTTTTTATAAATCACCATATTAAATACTCAGGAAACCATTTCGCATAAAAAATCAATGAAATGTTCCTCTAACAAAAATGACCGTGATTTCAATATTTTAAATGGTGAGAATGTATCAAACTAATATGTACTGAATTTTAGTTAGTGTCAAAAGGAACACAACATACTTTGACCACTGCCTTCTTCTTGTAGAACTTCTCCCCGAGTTTCTTTGTGACGATCTTGACCACAATTCCCTCTGTCAACCAGTAGTCCTTCCTGTTTGTCTTCTCTTTCTTTTTCTCTTCAAACTACATTCATAGGCATATAACTTTATTGGCTGTTTCCTTTTTTTTCTTACATTAGTGATAGTCGAAATATAACATGAAGGTTAATTACATAGCTTTATTTTATCATATGAAAACGAGTACTAAAATTACTAAACATATATTATGATTATCTAGAATAATGGGGGGGGGGGGGGAAATATGACAGTTTAATTTGGCCCTCATTACCTCCATGATTTCATCCAAAGCAGATTTTCTTTTCTCTCCCGGTTTTGGTGGTTTAAAGGGGTCCTTTTTTACCTCCTTTTTAGGCTCTTCTTTTTCCCATCTGCTTGCTTTCTTTTTTGTTTTCTCTGCCTCTGTAGGCTTTTTTACAGCAAGAGGATTTTCTGAACTGTTCAAAAGTACAAAAAGCAATCAATAAACATTAACTTAATATGAACTAAATGTTTAAAAATTGAATGAAATAACATTTAACTCAACGACCCCTCTACCTTTTCAGTGGTTGTTCATCCTTTTTCTTAGACACAAGGCCAGAAAAATTAAGTGACACTAAAAAAAATTAATCAAAATGAAATTGTAATACATTTAACAAAATATGTTACATGCACAATTAATATGTTGAATCTGAATAAATTACAAGTAATAACTGTTGAGCAAAAGATTACTTTATTGTCTTCCTCAATCACTCCCCACGTGAAACATGTACATGAACCTACACAATACAGCGAGAATGTACTGGCACCTAGGACTTGTCTTATAAAGTGCAAAAGACTATGGTCAATAATTAACAACATTTTAATAGTTTTGGAGTACAAGTAATTGCTAATAGGACTAAATTTAGTCCTATATTTATGCTACAATGTAGAGACAATAGAAATTCCAATAAAGTTCTTGAGGTAAAACATACAGGCATAACTCAGTCATTAAGCTGTCCGACTCACCTTTTCCCCCTTCATTTTCTCTCTTGAGTTATGTGTATTCCACCTTTTTCACTCACCATTTTTACCAATATTTTTCCCTCTTGAGTTCTGTGTATACCATCTTTCTCACTCACCTTTTTCCCATCATTTTCTCTCTTTCTTGAATTTTGTGTATTCCACCTTTTTCACTCACCTTTTTCCCCTATCATTTTCCCTCTTGAGTTATATATATTCCACCCTTTTTACTCACCTTTTTTCCCCATCTTTTCCCTCTTAAGTTATGTGTATTCATCCTTTTTCACTCACCTTTTCCCCCATCGATTTCCTTCTTGAGATATGTGTATTCCACTAGAGTTGTATGTATTCCACTTGAGTTATGTGTATTCCACTTGAGTTATGTGTATTCCACTTGAGGTATGTGTATTCCACCTTTTTCACTCACCTTTTTCCTCCTCGCTTTCCCTCTTGAGTTCTGTGTACTCCACGTCTTTGGCCACGGTTCCCTGTTCAGCGGCTCGCTTGATTTGTTTCTGTATGAGGCTTGCTGTCCTCTCCTCATCATCCATGTCCATTTTCTCCTTGGCTTTTGTTTGTTCCTGTTTCTTTATTGTCTCTGGGTCCCTGTCAATGTACTGTACAAACCAGCCCTTCTCTGTGTAATCTACCACACACTTTCCTGAAATCAGACAATCATATATCTTTAAAAAAAGTGTTTTACAGCATTACTGTACGTAATAATCACAATTATCATCACAGGCATGCAGATAAACTTAACAGAGCTTGCTTTTTTTTTGGTTTGAAAGGATCCCATAATCATATGTTTTAAAAAAAGTGATGAATACTCTGGGAATTTAAAAGCCTTATTTCTTTGTAAAAATAAACGCTGCTCTCAAAATAGAAAGACTTAAAACTAATGATTTCAGTACCTTCTCTGCCTAGCCATTTGATGAACTCTGTGAGGGTCTCCCACTGGGTAGAATTCATGTGGATGTGTTCACGGTAGGCTATATACTCCTGGTAAACTATGTTACAGTTGACTCGCTTTGTGCCAAACCTTCTCTTCAGCAGCTCTAAATATCCATCCATAAATTCCCTGAATTTCAAAATGTTAAAAACATATAACTAACAAAGAAAATATTAAAAATCATCATAAAATGTCTCTTTTACCTTCTCATCCATAAGTTGTTTTTTTTCATTCAGATTTATCTGTTTTAAATTATGAGAAAAAGCATTTTAAAGATTGCATAATATCATGGTGATAAAACTAAGGGCAAACAGCCATTTACTTTATTTGGAAAGTGTGTGTGTGTTAAAAGAATAGATCTCCAATTACACCAACAATGATACAAATTAATAAGCAAATGTTTTCAAATAACATGTTATATTCTTGTATAATTCAGATCTATTTAATTTTAACAAATTTCATACTTCCTTGAAATCTGATTATATTAGGAGCAATTAATGACTAGCCAGGAATTAGCATTTTATGAATCCAGTTAGACATACTTCGAGAAATCATCAATGTATTTATCTGGATTTTCGGCAAACAACAACAGCTGACGCTGGTGTGACTCCGACATCATGTGGCACTTGAAACCATTCTGTAAGATATTGCCACAGGTATATAATATGTAAATAGTATGTTCTACACATTCAGATACCTAAGCGAACGTTTTTTTTATTTTCCAAAAATATCCGAGCTTCATATATCGGCTATTTTTAGTCTGCGCGCCTAAGATGAAAGTACAATGATGGCGGAAAACCTCGTAAAGTTGTCAAAACTGTTATGAAGCGAAATCTGGAGTGTGGAAAACATTTGGATTACTTGTTTATGAAAAAGTAGTGTATACGAGACTAAAGTACTTTGTAAATTGTGCATTTTAAGCATAATAAAATAACTTTGGACATGCGGTAATTCATCGACAATTTGAATAAATTTTAAACCCTTATTCACGTTTTCATTTATTTGCAATGTATCGTATCGCATCTCATGTATCGTGATATGTACCGAATCAGCTAAGTACAGTATCGTCCCAGCCCTAGAAATTCATGACCAGTGTTGCATACTTGCACATGCTGCATTTATTCTGACTGATCATTTGTCAATACAATTTTTTTTCTTTAGTTTCATTCAAATTTCAAAGGCTCCTTTAAAATCTCATATCAACAATAAAAAATTTCATATTTAAGGAGGCCGACTTTAGTTTGCATTGCGCATGTTTTTGCGCATTCTAATATAATACTGTTGATTTATACTTCTTATGAATTTTTTTCGATATCATTTATAAAATTGAACACAATAAACAAAATAAAGATAAAAATATTTAGATTGTTAAAGGAAATTTTTATTTTTAACACGATTTTTACGTTGTGTGGTAGGGGAGCATTGCCATTGCGCTTTTATGACGTTATGATAAAATGAAGCATTGTAGGAGTATGTTATAAGAAATAACATAAAAGAAAAAGTAAAAATTGTACGCTGTTGAAATTGTATATACAGAATGATGCTATCCTCGAGGACGTTTTCCTCATTTTTGGAATGAATCCATTATACCAATCATCATTCGTGATGATCCAAATATATAGCAAAATTTGGTGCATTTTAATATTTTGAGATGGCCCCCACTAAAAACCAGACGGTAGAATTTTGTGTTTTTTACATATGAGGTAGGAAAAGCTATTACTAATCATATATAACAATTTGAGAAAAAAAGCTATTGTAGTATTTTTTAAAAACTGCTTTGATGTGCGGAAAATGCAGTTTCCTAATATTCCTATAGTAAATGTACCTCTATTTTGAGATGGTCCAAAAAAGAACCAGACGGTCGATTTTCATGAACCTTCGCAAATAAACTAGAGTTGGTTTAAATTACATATGGTTAAAAAATAAAGAGTTATGCTATTGTAGTTTTTCCGCAAAAAAACCCAAATCGGCCTCCTTAAGTGGTTTTTGTTAACATACATGAACTTAAAAAAATAGAGTGTTTTAATCATTTATTTTATTACAAAATTCACTTTACAATCAAAATAAGTTTTAGTCAACTACAGTAAAAAATGTAAGTCCAAACACAGATAAAGTGAAATTCTGGATATAGCAAAGTCTTGTTAAGTCCTTGGAAACTTTCTTAACAAAGCCTTGTGAAATTTTATGGTTATAATGAACTTGGCTATAATGAATTAATAGATAGATACCAAAATGATTTTTGAGTTCTCTAGTGGTGAAATGTAACACAATTTACGTCTTTAATGATGAATTGTTTCACAGTGTTGAAAGTTATTACACCAATTGACATATAATAGTTAAAACTGATTTTATTTCCACTAAATTATCTCATAATTTGGTGAATTATGGAATGAAGGCTGGAAACATGTGTCATACAGATAAAACGAATAACAGAATTAGCGAGGTAAATTCAAAGGTCCCAATGAATTCGCTATAACTGAGTTTCACTGTATTTTTATAGTAAGGAAACAGACATTTCATAATTATATAGTCAGTATGTAATTTTTACCTCATCCCTGCACTGTTTTTGACACATCTGACAATACCATCGTAATTTCTGGAGACCTTTGGCCTTGATCCTATTCGCTATCGCTTTTGGGGTAAGAAATCCTCCTTTTTCCTTTCCCATTTTGAAAATAAACAAGACAAATGGAGTAAATTCCGGTTAGTCTTTTTTCAGTAAAGTGTACATATTTATTTCGATCGTTCTAAAAAGTAACAATTAATTCTAATTAATGATAATCTGTAAACTTTTGTAATGATTAAATATATAGTGTTTTTTATAATGTTTAGAAATATTAATATTTTTTAATTCAATGATAATCGTGATCATTTGACAGTATGTTACGCAATCGTTATCAAGTACGAAATTAACGAATTATTAATGGAACGGGTTAGGTTGGAGGAGAAAGAAAAAACGGGAATGTGACGAAAAGTTGTCTGCTTTTTTAAGGAAACTCGTCGATAAATGCCAGAAAAATGCTGTCTACACTGAAAACCTCAATAATATGGCGTTTCCTAAACGAAACAAAAGCCATTACAACGACTACCATCAGTGTAAACAATTATCAACATCGGAGGAGACTCAATACCACGACCCGAATTTTCTCAGATAGGGTAAATTCTTCAGTTGTTTTATAGCATAAAAACTACATTTTTGCAGTCTTAAAGGCCGCATTAATAGAGCGTTTTACGCCATTGTCAGCATTTTTCTTCTTGATTGAGTTTACAGGTGCGCACATTTCACCGTGTTAATTCAACTGAGCTCGCTGACGCAATAGAAGGATATTGATCATGTTCATAGATAATGGCGATTATCATTGTTCTTATTGTCATTAAAGTGGGTTACAAATGGTACGCTGATTTCACTGCTGTTAACTTTATTGAGGAAAAGTATTGTTAATTATCATTTTATATCAGTTTAAATGGTATATTCAAACACAAGGGCTCGGTTTTTGGATTGTGGAGTACGTTCTTTATTATCTGTTCCCAAAGTCAAAAATGATTTAAATTAGTAATCTTAAGTATATTTCTGTGTATTGCATTGAAAACATTCACCGAACCTCCTGTTTCAATAATGTTGAAAAAGTGAATTCAATATACATTAGGCCTAACAAAAAAAGTTGTGTGTTTCGGGTAACCCGACCTAACCTACAAAAATGGCCCGATCCTACCATTTTTAGACTGTTTTCCCCAGGCCGATTTTGCATGGCGGTACTGCCATTGAAGATCCCCCGCCATGCATCACACAGTGCCGCCATGTTTCCCGCTATGCATGTTTATTTCAAAGCAAAATTCTTTTTCCGATTATTACACATCTTAACTGTAATTAGTAGATATAAAGTTATCGTTTATCCGCTCAAACTTCAGAAAAACACTTGCACCCGCAGTGAGCGCAGTTAATTTCGACATCGATCTCAGCAATGGGGCACACGTGGTTTACGGTTTAAGGTCTTAGCTTATGATTAAGATATATTTAAACTGAGTTTATTAATTGCTGATTAATGCATAAATAGGGACGTGATTACTTCTTGTTTTAATATAATGTGCTTTTTTCGACATCTCCGCCATTATCGAATGTTGTGGATTTTCCAAGATCTAAAAATAGCACAATGTTCACTCGATGGTGTTAGCTTGGATTCGATATGCTTGAACTCTTTATTTGCCGCAAGGATATTGGAAACTTGAAAAAATGTACACAATAAAGAAAAAAAAACTACAGTTATTTGCAGAAATGCACGGAAGCGATGTCACATGACTAGAAACATCGTATATTGTATGCCTATTAAAATGATTGACTGTGTACAAACATGTAAACGGGGAAGGGGACTGGTGTCAAGATATCACAGAAACTTTCATATGAACCCCCAATTTAAACAAGAAATATTAACTGCCCAGAATAAGTTGAATCAAGTTTGATGTAATTGTATGGACTTGTTCTGCCTATTTCTTGTTCAACACCCCCCAAAAAATCTCTTCTATAAGGAGTGGGAGTGGAGTGGGACAGAAGCTGATGTTGAACTGCCATGTGAATCTATATTTCTTGTGTTTTGTGAAAACTTGTGAGGACCAACCTCTTAAAAAACTGATTTTGAAAAATTGTATATTAAATATACACAGATATTAAATATAATTATGAATTGAAATGATACTTGTTGATGTAGATTTCATGAAAATGAATCGATTATAGTACATATCATGTAGTACGTTTCATCAAATGGTTATATTATTACGCACAGTGATTTTGCCGGCTTAGGCGCTTTAATGCCGCACAGCGCACTTACTCTGACAAACTTCCCCCTATGCTTCAAAAATTTTCTGGGGAAAACACTGTTAGATGTCTGATTTTATCCGATTGTGAATTTTATCTTATTTCCAATAAAAATTACGTTTTTAAATATAAAACAAAGAAACATTCTTATGATTCATACAAAAAAAATATGATAAAATAAAAAAAAATCCCTACCTACCTACCTAATTTTTTCATCAGTGTTACCCTAAACACACAATTTATTTTTTTAGGCCTTAAAAAGAAAATAAAGGGACAGCACTTGCCATCTTGGAATTATAGGGGTACAACATCCTTGGTTCAAACTATGTTTTAAACAAGTTCTCCAATTTCCCCAATGATATCTGGCAAGATTTAGGTTGAAAAATGATCAAATGACTGTCAGACTACATCTTTGTGTTGCATAATAAATGCATTGTATCAAAATGTACTAGATACTTGCCAAACTTATTGAAAGCAATGAAAGCTGATGCAAACTCTCCATGTAATCACTGAGGAGATCAGAAAGCATATGATAAATCAAGAGGAATCAAATGGAGAATTCATGTCACTCAAATCTAAACTTCTGTTGCTCTTGATAAGTTTGGCGAATACCTAGTACAATTTGACATGATGCATTCAGCACGTCAAACGTGGTCAAATGATAGGGATAAGTCATTTGATCGTTTTCCAACATATCTTGGGATATTCTTGTGTCTTGATTGAATGAAAATCAAATTATTTTCAGACAAACATGATTAGCTCAATAGCTGCATATAAAATGGATTATAGGATGTTTCCTGCTGTACAAGCAGTTGTTTTTAATCTTTTTAAAACTGTTAGAATATTGTGGATGTATTCAGGCTTCAAAGTAAATGCTTTCTATGCATTATTATGTCATAAAGGGCATTATAAAAAGAAAAGGACCATATTCAGTAAATGCTCATTGATTTATTTTAAGGTATATACCGGCATGCTGTTGTATCATTACTATTTCTGACCATCATTTTTCTGGGATTAGTTAAATTCACAGTTTTTAAGAGGATATATTTCATATTTATTCAAAAATTGCTCTCACATCAAATTAAAGTTGTCAATTTTCTTATTTGTAAAATAGAAATTTGATTTTGTATATCAATGCTATACAAAAAACATATAAGTTGATGTTTAATTGAGGAATATTGAACTTAAAGTAATTGTTAACAAACACAGCATATTTATGTTTACATCCAATGAAATCTTATATTGTACTGTAATTGTTCAGTTCTATAGAAATATTTCCTATTGCAACAGTTGTGTGCATTGAGCAGAATGTATTTGATATTTGTAGGAATCTGTTACCTTGACAACAGCCAAACAGTGGACTCACAGTGTATGCCTTTCATTCACCAAGTTGTTTATTTATGATGGACTTGATTTGGGTCTATGGTCTATAACATTATTATCCCCTTTTTTTTACACAAAGCTTTATCATAGCATTGCGCTTATATTTCAGTAATCACTTTTCACATTCCAGAGAAGTGTACATTTATTTAATACATGTACAGATGATTAATACTTGTACCCACAATTCAAATTATGCATTTAATTTGAATGAGTAAATGTCCAATAAGAAACAACATTTGACCTCACTTTCTAGATTTTACATGTTATATTTTCACTTTAACAGTTTATTTATAAACTTTTAAATAATTTAGTTCTTATATAATTTAGTTCTCAACTTCATATTTTTGCTTGGAAATCCATTACCTTGAATTCAACACTTTGGATATTTTATTGCAGTTCAAGTTAAAATGTTTTAGAGTTTATGTATTATATAGAATTTGCAGTATATTTTGTGTATTGTAGTAAGTTCTAAAGAAGGATTGGAGATAGTCTCAACAGCTTATTAAGGCCTCTGTCCCCACCCTACTCCCACCTTTTGCTTGACTGTGACATTAAATAGTTTAAAGGAGTATACCCCTATTGATTTTTCATTATCATTAATTTGTTAAAGGTCAGGGGTCAATCAACTAAGGTTGAACGAAGATATTGTGTTTTGAAAATCCTTTGATTGTCTGCTGAGTGCCTAGTGAAAAAGAAGAACATTTTCAATATTGCTACATGGGAACCATGTTTTTTGTTCAAAAATAGAATTGAGACTTTGGGGGTAGTATTTTGTGTTTATTTGTAAAAAAAAATATATGTATATATATAAATGAAATTAAAGAATGAATCTGCAGACAGTTTATTTTTATGATATATACCAGGTAATATTATACAGTATGTCGCAAACTCCTTTTGTCCACATTTGTGAACCACTGAAGTTGATTATCTTGCTTACTTTATAATCTGTGTTATTCTCAATCATATATTTTATTGATATCCAGTATTAATCAGAAGAAATCTATTTCTATTTGTATCTGAGATCACAAAAAAATCTAGGTAACTCCATGTCAGTTTTTTGATTATTCATAAACATTGTTTGATTATTCATTTATTTACAAAATATCCTTCAAGTAACACAAATATAGTTAGATCTCTCCATGTAGATCAGATTGACTTTAAGGTCTGTGATTTTATGATTGCATATATAGTATTTTGAAATTAAAATGGGTCTTGAATTTTTGCCTCATTTGATATTTTCAGTCGAATATAATCTTGATGGGCAGTCCAGGAAGTGGCAAGTCTACAGTCGCTCGTATCTTGGCCAAAAAACTCAACAAGCCTTCAATTGACATTGACAATGACATCCTGGAACCCATGTGGGGCGTCAAGATATCGGAAAAGGTAATACTTCATTCAGTCAGGAGTATGTTTTGTTTTACTTTTAAATTTCAATAATTAAAATTGGAAATTGTGAATGTATAGTGTTGGAGTGAAATTTCATGTGTTTTCATATCTCATTTCAGCTAAAAGAAAAGGGATCTAAACATTTCATTGAGGAAGAGGGCAAAGCCTTAATGACTGTTAAAGCAGAAAATAGCATAATATCTCTCACTGGGTCCAATCCACTACACGATGAAGCCATGCGATACATCGCAAACACAGGTTACGTTATTTTCTTAGACTATCCCGCTAAAGGAATCCTACAGCGGCTGCATAAAATGAAAATAGACAGAATTGTGGGACAAGAAATTGGAACTCCATTAACAGATATTCTTGAACATCGGCAAATGACTTATGAACAAGCTTACGACATTCGAATTTTGTGTGAGGAAAACGAGAGTCCGGAGTCTGTGTCAGAGAAAGTGATTGAAGCTTTAGCCGTTCTGGAAGAGGATCAGGGGTACGTGTCTACGAGACAAGATAAAGACTCTGTGAGTGTGCAAGAAAGAACATCGCTAGGCGAGATTCTGTTACAGGGCCTAGCTCCCGACGGAGGTCTGTACGTGCCCGCGCTTCAGATTCCGTGTTTATCCAAGGGTGAGTGGAGTCGCCTGGTGAACATGAGCTATCGAGATCGAGCTCTGCGGATCATGGAGAGGCTCATCAATCCGTGTGATCTCCACCCATCCAAGCTGAGACTCTTCTTGGAGCGAGCCTACAACAATGAGACGTTCAGTCATGAAAAAATATTCCCAGTCAGGCACTTAAAAGACAATCACTTTCTGTTGGAGCTTTTCCATGGACCAACAGCCTCCTTTAAAGATGCAGCTCTGCAGTTGATGCCTCAGATGTTTGTGGATGCTTTACGGCATAATGAGTTTAAAACAGACAGTAGCAGGTGGGTATATTCTGTAATGGGTTTATATTGTCATTCTGAACCATTTTACATTTTACATACTAAGTAGCTTTCATCACTCAGAGAATGTTATACACTGTAAAGAAAAAGCTATGTACCAAAGATGAAAATATTTTAAATAGGTCCATATTCTGATCACGTACAGTGTAGTAAGATTAGATCAATTGTACATTGATTAGATTCTATTATACAATGTCTAATATTATTGTCATGTACCATATGGTGAGCCAATAAAATTATTGAAAAAAAAAAAAAAAGATTAGATCAATTGAAATAGATGACTAATGTAAATAGGGTTTAAATGATGGCATTCTTTCTTGGTTGATACACTGCAGGTGCATTAAAAGCTTTAGATTCTCTTAGCATGTTATTTATGGATTGTAAAATATTTAAAAGAATTTCTGTAAACACAATGAATATTGGCAGTAACTTTTCTGGTTTTGATGTGATAGGTACATTATATTAGTGGCTACCTCCGGAGACACAGGAAGTGCCGTACTCGACGGATTCCGCAGACACGCAGGTACTGTGAATACCAATACAAATGTAATGTGTTCATTCCATCCAAGGCATGCATCAACAATTCACCAATATCAACATCATTTCAAAATGTTAAAATTAAGATTGTGATTTAGAACATTTTGTTTGTTAACTGAATTTTAAATTTCAAGAAAAAGTCTGGATCTTTACATTTTCCTTTTGTCTTTACTTAATTTAAACTCCGCCATGTTTTTCCTGTTTTTTCTAACTATACCTTATTGTGTTGTTACAGAGGGCAGTGGAGTGGGTGTGATTGTCTTGTTCCCTGAGCACGGTATCAGTGAAGTCCAGCGGCTACAGATGACGGCCATGAGTGGGGGCAACGTACAGGTGTTAGGTGAGACGATTGTTTGATGTGAAAAATATAGTTACCTGTACCTGTACTAGTTAGGTGAGACAATATACAGGTGTACTGATGTGTAGGTGTGATGTGAAACATATAGTTACCTGTACCTGTACTAGTAAGGTGAGACAATGTACAGGTGTGATGATGTCTAGGTGTCAGGGATGGGGTCAATTACAATAGAAAGTAATTAATTAAATTACAATTACTTGCTTAAATCCTTCAATTCAATTACCATTACCATTACAAGAGTTTTCAAATGTAATTAATTAAATTACAATTACTTTGCAGATGTAATTAATTAAATTACAAATTACATTTTCATCAAAATTTACTAAAACCATGTTGTACTGGTAGCTACAACATATAAACATTGAAGGGGGTATGTCTATAATGTGAATAAAATTTTGTCATAATCAAAATACTTTCCCTCTTTTAGAATTTGCTAACTTCTCTGAAAGGTAACGATTTTTGGAAAGAAAAAAATATAAATGTGGTTTTAATGTTTATTTCAAAATGCAGGTAAACACAATATGGAGGTGTCCCATACATGTACCACCTTGATATTCAATAAACATTTAAAAGTAATATCCCCTACCCTACACCCATCATGTCAACTAAAGTATTTCCTGCATGCTGTTATCTAAAACTTTCTTCTTTGCATATATATCCACTATTTTTTCTTTATAATTACAGGTTAATATCAGGTAGAGGGCAGATTATATTTGTTATCAAAACACAATTCAAACCTGTTGTTTTATACCTAATTAAAGGGAACACACTCTGTGGACATGTTTGGCATCTAAAACTTAAAACCCATTTGAAGCCATACATTTTAGCTCTATGTATTTTAGGCTATCAATTACAAAGCATGACTTGATAGTTTATATAATTTAGATAAAACTGATTTTGTTTGTAAATTAAACAGTTATTTTTGTTTGACTTATTCAATCATTATGACAATTGACACGCTAATTATTCCAATAAGAATGAAAATAAGTTTTCTTTTTAAGAAAATAGATCAAGCAAATCATCAAATACATGTGCTTAATTAAATTTGGGAAAACTTATAATTAAATATTGAATCACTGAAAAAATTCATTTTGAAAAATATTTAGTATAATGAATATGATAATAGTTCAATGATATTTACTTCTCTTCCTAACTTGACCTTGTACCATCGATAGTGTGGGGAACAATGGGTAGTGAACAGTAGGATATTTATATGAACATCAGTGTGTAATTGAAAGTAATTGAAAAGTAATTGGAATTACATGCCCTTTTTTAAAAGTAATTAATGAAATTACCATTACATGTAATTGAAAATTTGGTCAATTACACATTACTTACAATTACATCAAAATTTGTAATTAATTACACTCAATTACCATTACAAATTACCATTACCCCATCCCTGCTAGGTGTGATGTGAAACATACAGCAGTTCCTTCCAGAATAAGGTGAGACAATGTACAGGTGATATGTCTAGGTGTGATGTGAAACATACAACAGCAGTTCCTGTATGAGTAAGGTGAGACAATGTACAGGTGTTGTATAAAACCCTTACAGTACTTGTACTGGTCTAGAGTAAGAGATGTACACTGTTTGATGTTGGGTGAAATCTTGTTATTTTTATGTGAAAGATGTATATAAACTGTAACATACTGTGTCATTGTATTTCTTTATGAATATTTTATAGATAATCCCATGCTGAAGTCTTTCTGCTTTGCAGACATTGACCTTGTCTTTGAATCAACCATGTTATTCTTCTACTAAATTTTCTCTTGGAGCATTCCATTTGGCGCTAACTTTAACTTCAAATTATGTTTTTCTGTTTTCCATGTATTAAAGGCAACATTAACTTTGTAATTCTTGTAAATGATTTTTAAGAGTATTGCATTGTTTATCTATTTTCCCAGGAATTGACGGCGACTTTGACTTGTGTCAGGGGATGGTCAAGCGGGCATTCCAGGACCAGGATCTGGCCAGCTGGTTGTCTAATAATGGCAACTTCAGACTTAGGTATAAAAAGTAAGGGCACATAATATAACACTTTCTAACATTATAATTTGAACTGTGGATTCATTGAATTTCATATGGGTCAATTTTCTTGGGTGTCTCATTAACATGCCTATAAGAATGTCTTTTTGTGTCAGTAATATGCCTGAAAAGAAAAAATGTTTTTATTTCCGGGGGGGGGGGGGGGGGGGGGGGTTCAAAAGGAAATTGGTCTGAAAACTGAAAAGATTACAATGTTACATGAAATTAATTTTGTCATCGAATAGGATCGAAGACTGTCAGATGAGGGGTCAGGGTTTCCAAAAGTTAACATTTACTGAGATAACGGATTATGCTTCCTATGAATACATATATTGACTATAAAATGGTTGTTTTAAATGATTTACAGCGTATTATGATGAATGTAAGCACCAGTTCCCAAGTATCTTAATTAATCTTCAATTTTGGTTCTGTACATGCCCAGGTATATTATGCGTACACATTTTTAAAATAAAAATACATCTAACTTAAGTACCAGTTGATTTGGCCATAAATTTTACCAATTTTTTTCATTGAAAAAAAATTGTGTACAGTGCATCAATATTTATGGGCATGTAGTTTCATGTGTAAGGGGGTATCCTATAAAACAAAAACCAAGCCACTGTGAATAATAATGATTCCACAGTATTCAACATTAAAAATCTCAAGAAGAGGTAATTCTTTGTTTGATGTGTTTTGATATTTGCTTGCTTGCTCTGCTTTCATAAACCCCATTCATAATTTCATTATATTTATTAAACAAGAAAACTTGGGAGATGTTATACTTGAGCGTGCATTTAATTTTTTTTAAATCATGCACTAGAAGTCAAGTTTAATATGCTTTGGCACGGTTTGGGCACAGGTGGCTTAAGTGTATCTATCTATTGGAATCCTGATTGAGAGGTGGCACTGCAACTTTTTGCAAAAAACTACTATGCTACATGTACATGTATAAACTATTTGATTTTGTTTTAACTTTCATCTCAGAAACCAAAATTTATGTTGTAAATCTAGAACTCTACCCTTTTAATTTTGTTGTTACTTTCATCTTAGAAACCAAAAAAAAATGTTTTTAAATCTGGAACTCTGCCATTTGATTTTGTTTTAATTTTTATCTTAAAAACCAAAAATAATGTTTGTAGGTTTAGAATTCTTTTATACTATTCTTCTTGGCTATTTGCTAACTCAAATGTAACCCATTGAAATAATGTTATCTCGTGATTTCCTTACTGATTTTTGTAAATAATCATATTTTCATGTAAATACATGTAATTATATTTTTATTATTGAAGAAATCATGTACAGAAAATCTGTTGCTGCAACAAACAAACAAAAAACTACTGATTATTAACAATGTTGCACATCAATTTGATTTATGAAAATCCGTTGTTGCTTTAACAACTTAGAAGTACATGAAATTCATAGCTTTTTACTTATTAATTGATTTTTATTTATGACAAAATAAGAATGTAAGCTATTCCCTCAAAATGTTGCTAAAAATAGATTTAACTGCATTGAAGTGGACATGAAGCATTTGCACTTGTGCATGATGAAATATTTTTTAGAATAGCATTTTAATATATATATGAACAATTTGACAGTGCTGCGAACTCCATCACTTGGGGTCGACTCCTGCCTCAGATAGTGTTCCAGGTGTCGGGCTACCTTGACCTTGTGGAACAGAAGGTCATCTCCCTTGGAGACGAGGTGGATGTATGTATACCCACAGGAAACTTTGGAAACATACTGGGAGCTTTTTATGCACAGGTAAACTTACTGGTACTTCAGGCTCAAAAAGCGGTGTTGTCCATTAGTGAAATCCTTTGTTTCTATGCATCCAATTCCCATTGCTGAGTTTTCGCTTTAGATTTTGAATGATTTTAAAAAAACTGGCTTTGTGTTAATATTTTGATTTTTTCTTGCAGGCAATGGGAATTCCATTCAGGCGACTTGTATGTGCATCCAATGCCAACAACACTCTCACAGAATTCATCAACTCTGGAGTGTACGACATCCGATCCAGACAGATCCAGAAGACCCAATCTCCGGCCATTGATATCCTGAAAGCCTCCAACCTGGAGCGCTTCATCTACCACAAGTCGGACCGCGACTCTCAGCTTGTACGCAAATGCTTCAAGGAGCTGGAGGAAAATCAGTGCTTTGAAGTTTCTGGACAGGTCTGTAAAGAGGCTCGATCAGATCAGCAGTAGAACTTAATGTCCACTTGGTGAATCAAACAAAACTGCTTAAGGTGGTATGGGACATCTGTCAATATTAATGTGGATTAAAGTACATTATAATAAGAATACTTTCACTGATTTCAAATTTTCAAATTATTTCACCAAAAAATAGGTTTTAAATTTTTTTTGAAAGGTAAAAATTTTATAATCCCCAGCAGGATTTGAACTCATGACTTAAAGATTCGTAGTGAAACCTCTAATCCACTGCGCTGCTAGGTGACAATTACGGGAAAGAAACTATTCATGAAATTAAACTTGATTTTATTGTTTATTTCGATAAATAGTACGTACGTCACAACATGGAAGTGTCCCATACAACCTTAATCAGGTATAATAGTCAAAAGTTTTGCAGAGCCTGTTGTTTGTAGAGATGAGCTTTCTATTGTTTTATGATCCAAGATGGAGTTATAGACATAGAATGTGGTTGTATTGGCAAAAAGAGGTTTTGAATGATAAGAAGGAAAACTTGGGGACTGAATGACTTATGTGTTTTGTTATAGTAAAGGAATGAATTCAATTTATGCTCATATAAACTAGGTTGTGGCAGTTTACAAATTTCCAACCCAGTTTATATGAGTATAAATCTAGTAGCTAATTCATCCCTCCTTTATAATTGCATATTTTGCCACTAAGTTTGATGTAGGTTATATTCTTAGTGTGATTACATAGTTACATCCAGAATTAAATTGTTATTTAGAATACATTATGAATTTTTTAGGTGAAATATTCAGATTATCCCAATATTTTAGGACTTATAAAAGCTTTTTTTCTATTCAAGTCAAGCAGGTTTCTTGAATTTACCTTCTGATTTTCAGCTTTTGGAAGACATACAGAAATCCCTGGTAGGAAAATGGTGCTCAGAGGCTGAATGTGTCAACACCATTAAGAACTGTTTTGAGACAACGGGTACGTAGATAAAAGATGATCATTTCAAGATAACTAATGATATACGTAATTCAGGATTCATTTCAGAATCTTTTTTTTTTTTAGAATATTGTAGATTCCTAATTAAACATGTGGAATTAAAATCTGCATAAAATTGAAAGAGACAACCTTTGCTAAATTTAAAGTCTCGCTATTATTTTCTGACAGTTGTGAATTATTTGATAGTATAACCAAGGGTTTTTTGCCCACAATTTAACATTCTCTTTATTTGATACAAAACAGCAGAATCATGGAATTAAGTACTTACATAGAATAAGGAATGTACGAAAAAATAATAAGTAAACCGAAATTTCAGCTTTTTGTATAGAAATTTCCTTGATTTTCGGCTTAATTTTGTTTGTTTGATAGGATACTTGTTGGATCCACACACAGCAATTGCCAAATTTGTGGCAGATCTTGTCAATGATGTAGATGTGCCCATGATCATCAATGCCACGGCACATTATTCAAAGTTTGCCCCCCAGGTTTTGAGAGCCCTGGGCCACAAAAAAGACATCAAAGACAAGAGTATGTCGGAGCTGTTTGATATGGCTAGCAAAATCACTGATTCTCCCAGCATGCATAGCAGGTTAAAAGAATACATCAAGTCTTCAGATGTCAATGAAAAAGTTTTGAAACCAAATTACGAGGATGTAGAAAGAGCGATCAAAATATTTTCACATAAAATCTAGATGATGTTTGTGTATTCTGCTCTCCTTTTATTCTCGGCAAAAACTGCAAAGTTTTGTTTGAATGAGACCCAATTTTAATATGTTGTTCTTCATACATCTTCTCAGTGAATTGTAATCCAACTGATACAGTGTATATTGTGTACAGACTTTAGTAGCTTTCCTTCTCTCTGATTTGTAAACTCTTGTAGAACATACTTGTGTCAACGTTTGTATTTTGACGCAGTATTGAAAGAGACTGAAGTGCCATCCTTTATATATACATCTTCTTTTTTCGTGTATTGTAATTGTGTACAGCGTATCTGTGCTGGACTTAAGGAGATTTGATAGTGAAATACATGTTATATAGTTTGAAATAACCAAGAAGTTGACATCATTAGCATGATCTTCAAGTTATAATTACTGTGCTCCCAAACAAAGTATGTTGCCTATTGAAATATTTTTCTCCTTAAGTACTGTACAGAAATTTGTATTTAATTGTTTTGATTTTGTAAAGGGGGGGTTTATTGGGTGGATGAAACCATTTGTAGTTAATAAGTGCTATACCTTTTTATTTAAGCTATTCTACTCGGTATTCTCATGTATTTTTAAATCATGAGTGTCAACAGTGCTAACATTCTAAATTTCACAAGTTTTTGATTTTTATCCATTAAAACATGGCAGACAGAACTTAGATATACATGTACAGACCCATGTTTTATGTTTACTTTCTGTTGATTTCCTAAAAGCACTTTTAAAATATAAGTCTCAATTTATAAATTATTCAGTGTTTTATATCTCTTCATTAGTCGTAAGATATTTGCACTGATGAAACAGCAGTGGTCTGTTTTGTCTCAGAATCATGGTTTGATAATTCTGACTTTGTGGTTTAAAAACATATTACACTTTGTTGTGTTATTTCAATTTTGTAAATTGTGGGAATGTAAGGAAATGAGTGAAAGATAGACAATAAATAGCTTGTAATCTGTGTCCATTGTGTTTTATATGTAGACATTGATTGTTCACTGATGTTGTGGCTACCTGTAAATGGATACACCTCAGTATGTTGAGAGAACCTTGAGTTCATCAACTTCATGTAAAGCAAAAAATGCCATCAACACATGTTGTCATGTGAAATAATATATAATGAATGCTAGTAATTTGGCATATCTCAGCTTAACCAAACCTTGAAGAACAAAGTATGAAAACATAGTCGCATAGCAATGTTTTGTAAGGTCACCTGAGTCTTCGAATGACCAATCGCAATTGGTTTTCTTCACTTCGATCATCATTCCTAAACAATTTTAAATTTTTAACTTCTTCTTGAAAACTACCAGGCCAATTGTTTCCATTTTTGGTTGGAAGCATTTCTAGGTTAAGAGAAATCTGAAATTTACGACTTTACCACCCCAGGGGTCTCTTGAGTGGGGCTAAATATGCATTAAAGGCAGATTTTTCAAGTTCTCTATATACTCCCTTTCTTATGAGAGGGAGACTATCCATGGTTATACAGTCTATTAAGCCCTCTACATATACTGTGAAATTCACCGCCCCTATGATAGGGATTCAGGCCATAGGATGGGGCCAATATAGCCATATAGTGAATTTAGAACTGGTAAATCTTAAAAAATCTTGTCTAATCCCATATTCATGTATATTTGAGAAAAACTAAATGCATGTCGTTAAAGTCTTCTACATAAATTGTGAAACTCATGGCCCCTGGGCCAAGGATTTAGGCTGTAGGGCAGGGCCAGTATTGTCATAAAGTGAAAGTGTATTAAATCTTCTTTTCTACTTGCATACATAAATGCATGATTATAATGTCCATGAAGGTCTCTACCTAAATTATGAAAATTCATGGCCCCTGGGTCATGGTTCAGGCAGAGTCAATATATGGCCATAGTGTGAAAGTGTATTAAATCTTAGAAAATTTTCCTTACTCCTATATATATATGTCATATACATTTGAGAAAAACTAAATAAAATGATAATGATGTCCTTAAAGCCCTTGACTGTGGAATGTGAAATTCATGACTACTGGGCCAGGGAATCAGGCCTTAGGGTGGGGCCAATAGAGCCATTTAGTAAAAATGTATTACTGTATATCTTACAATAAGCTCTGTTCAACTCCCATTATATTTGAGAAAACCCAAATGCATAGTTGTTATGCCAACGAAGCCCTCTACCTAAATTGTAAAATTCATGACCCCTTGGTCAGGGGTACAGGGTATAGGGCCTGAACATTAACACTCTTGGGAGATAGACTAACTGCAGTGTCATTATTGTTCCAATATATTTAATTTAATGTTGACAACAGACCAATACAGCTTGTTCTGCAAGTACAATTTCAACATCATGGCTGGATAAGGTATTAAAATATATACTATTTGAAAACGTGCTTAGCTAGACCCACTGCTTCTGATTGAGAGGATTTTTTGCTGTACAATGTCACAATGCCTCTTGTGTTTGGTTGGAATGGAACATTTGCTGATTGCATTGGCAACACAGACAACTTTCATACATCCTTTAAAAAAGTTCAAAAGTTCAAATATCCATTTAACAATCATAATTAGCTCCATATATAGCAGACTCGTCCGCACTGGTGTTTTATTGTTTAAATTGGCTGATTTATTTTTCTTTGATAACAAAAAAATCCGCAAAATGTGTCGTTAAATTTGTCATCTAAATAAGAAACTACACAATACAAGAATCATTTTAAGACTCGAAATTGTCCAAAAACATTCATTTAATCAAGTATCTAAATATTGGATTTGAGATAACGTTTTCAGTTTCGACTAATTCACATTTTCTTGAATCCAGTTGTAAAACTTTCCTACGTTTGTATAATAACCATATTGGCCTGGTCTGTCGCACCCTACACCCCACGAAACCACGCCCACCAAAACCCAGGG
Source organism: Magallana angulata (assembly GCF_025612915.1). Taxonomy (NCBI): domain Eukaryota; kingdom Metazoa; phylum Mollusca; class Bivalvia; order Ostreida; family Ostreidae; genus Magallana; species Magallana angulata. The sequence continues at coordinate 11,993,865 of NC_069118.1, forward strand.
GTGACTGTCCGACAGTTGGACACTCAGTGACCCCCCGCTATCTCCGTAACAGGCGTCACCAAAAAGCGCGCGCTCATAACCCGCACAAAACATGGTGTCCGTGAAGTTTCCAGTCCCAATGTTTGCGCCTGTGCAGATCTCGCGGGAAATGATAGGAACGTATACGTCATGGATAAGATCGGGAGTGTCCTCGATGCTTTCGTACCTCTGACCACATCCAATCACGCGCCCCACCCTCCTTCCCCCACGCCGAGACAGAAACAAATCGTCAATAATACTGGTAGGTTTCAGGCACAGCGGCTGAATTTTTTCGGTGAAATTAACAGCTTCGTCCATTTCTATAAGCGCTATGTCGTTGTCATAACTGGACCTTTCAGCAAACTTCGGGTGGATGATGTACCGCTTGATTTTCCTTTTGACTCCGTCCTTTCCCTTACACTGATTCGTGCCCAGAATGACGTCAATGTTGGACTTGACAAATGGGCGCTTGAATTCGCTTGGATAATGGGCGAAACAATGGGCGGCCGTAACAACCCAGGTATTGGAGATCAGGGTTCCTCCACAAAACGTCTTTTCCTGCAGAAAAGATCTTTATTTACCAATTCATATATTTCTAACCATCAAATGAATTAAAACCGAACAATATTTTATACATGTACATGTTCATTGACAAAAAAAATTGAATTGAAATTATACGTCTTTCCAAATCCAATACCACTTAAAATTCCTTGTTTTGACTCCATGATATTGTTGAAACAATATTTGACTTTTTGTTAATGGCAATGAAACGTTTTCTGAGATTTGTTAGAGAAAGACCTTTTCGTTTTCCCTGAGAATGACATGCCAGGCTGTTGTTTCCATGGTTACTGCTCTTCCGCCACTTATCCTGCTGCTTAGTTGTGGTACCATACCAGATAACGCTGGTACACCACATTTATCTACAAAAAAGTCCACATTCTAACTTTTTTTCTCGACAAAACATCAAGGTATATATTATTCGAAACTATAAAGTAAAATTAAAAAAAAAATAATTCTAGACAAGTGTAGTAAATAAACTACTGCGTAACATGATTAATTACTGTGTTTTCCCGAGCAATACTGTGCCTAATTAAACGCAAGGAATTAATATCCGCGTAAAATCGCGAGATGCATCCTTCGCGGATTTTAAAATCTCGCCATTATTTTCTGAGAGTTGAGTTCCACGTTCGCAATTTTATATTCTCGCAATTTGATACAAACCAGCGGGATCGCGGAATTTAGTACTCGCGTAATATAAGGAATTTACAGTATCGAGTTTGGCATTCTCACTATAGTCTGTCCAAGGACTTTTGGTTACTGCTTCCCTTACTTTTTGACAAATTTTAACGAAAATATACATACCTTTCAAAGAAGTACAATTGAAATCGATTAAGGGAAAATCAAGGATTTCTTTATTGACACCTCATTTATTTTTACCCAGAGAAATTAACAAGAACGAAAACAAACTTCTTACGGAGATTTATAATGGGAAATACTCGGGACACCTATAATTTTTCAACGTAATTATCCGGGTTCTTGTCTGCTGCAATGCAAAATAGACTTTCTATTTTTGGTTGTGTATTGAAACCTGAAGCGATAGAGGGGGCGTTTCAAAACAGATAATCTGGACTTTTTTCATTCTAGCGGACAAACGTAGTTTATACACAAAGGTATTTGTGATTATCGAAATATTAAGCAACGGTGGAATCAGAAACTTGGGACAGAGTATCACTATGTTTGCCTGACCCGCCCAATGCTCACAGCTCTTTGCTATAACTGTCTATGAGGAGTGGAAAGATCATTATTTCGAAAAAATTGGCCATCGGAAATGCAAGATTGCTTTGTACCTTCTTGGTCCATTTTCGTTTCCTCGACAATGGTTAACATTGCAGACCGCTGGGCCGAACAACCACCTTCTCCCTCCGCTTGACAGGAATAGTTTCCTACGTCATTGTGTTTAACCGAATCTATTTTAAGGTAAAATCCACTTGCCAGGATCTGTATGGTAGAAGATCTGTTTGTCTGTTATTTTTATTTATAAAAACTTGTCTATTTCATGACAATATATCATTATTAAATGTACATTAAACAGATTTTGTGAAAATGAAACACATAAGTACAATAAAAACGACATTAGTTTCTAAAAGTTGAGCAGTTATATTAAAAAAAATATTTTTTTAAATTTGTTTTTAGCAAGACCTACCGTATGTTGCGTAGAAAGAAGTTGCTTGCCATCTTTGAACCACGTAATTTTCTTAGCATCAGGAACAAAGCAAGAGAGCAGAACAGTACTTCCGGATTCCACGGCCGTGTCTTCCGGCGGGGTCTCCACGACTATTTTATCAGAAGAGAAAACAAAAGAAGCATTATATTTACGCGTATGAATGTTTAAATGGACAACAGCCAAAGATGATTTCAATCTGTAGAGTACATGCACTTAAGTATTACCTAGAAAGCATTTCTCTTTAAGGCTAAGGCGAAATTCGGTTTCTGCAAAGTCTGTAGCTGTGCTAGCGATACACTTGTATGTTCCTTGAAGTTCCGCATTAAAGTCCCGGACGTCGAGGATTCCTCCAGGTAACACCGTTATATGTGCAGAATCGGACTGTAGGAGCATGCCCTTGAATAACCTATTGGTAAACATTTTAAATATAAATATAATAAATATAAATAGTAAATATAACTCTGGTAATATGTTTATCTTTGCAAACACCATTGTCTTTATTTTAGAGTATAGTGGGCAGATGGTCCACAATTTATTTTCAAGAAAAAAAATACATGTACGTTGTACGCAAGTCTTCTAAATACACCTATGTATTTCCGTAATAGTAACGTTATTTTTGGTACATACCAGATATACTGAGCACTTGGGTCGTTAGAATTACATTCTATTATTTCTCGTTCTCCACGGAACACTGCAAGATCTGAGGGAGACTTCAGCATGATCATTCTTGTGGAATTCTAAAAAATTTTTTTTACATTTTTAACTTTCTCTTAAAAACCGTAAAGCCAATTGTTACCATTTTTGATGTGAAGCATCTCTATGGTAAGGGAAACAAAAATTGTGAAATGCACGACTCTGTCACTCCCGGGTACCACAGGTGTATGCAAAAAAAGCCAAATTTTAAAAAAATCGTCTATACTCCCACAAATGTGAGGAAAAAACTGGTTGCATGATTATGATGTCCATTAAGCCCTCTACTAAAATTGTGAAATGCATGGCCCCTGGTCAGGGGTTTAGGCTTTAGAGTGGGACCAATATGGCCCTATCGTGAAATGTATTAAATCTGAGAAAATATTTTTCTCTACTCCCAAAACCCAATTGCATGGTTATGTTTTCTACATAAATTATAAAAATTCTTGACCCCTGGGATGGCTACAGGGCGGAGCCAATATAGCCATATAAAGAAAATGTATATAATCTTAGAAAAACTTCCTCTTTACTCCCTTTCTAGCAGAGTCTTGTACCTTTTCAATATTAGGTCATGGACTCTATTCTGATATCTTTTTTAAGGTTTTCGCTATTATAGGTTCCATAGTCCTTTATGGAAGATCTCAGACAGGGAGTCGGTCATCATTACTATATTATAATTTTTATACCCCAGAATGAAACTTAATTTAAAACATATTAAAATGACAAGTTTGTGTATGGGCTATGGTACTCAGGTGACCGTTAAGGCCTATAGGCCGTTTGTTTCTTTTTAAGCATAAATGTTAATACGCGATTTGAGCACAACAGCAATTGCTTTAACGTATTTTTATGGAACAAAACTTTTCAACGTTGGTGATAGGCAATCTTTATCTGACCTTTTCGCTGTTGCCTTTGATTCTACAGAACGCCCCTGTGTAGCCATGGTGACAGAAACACTTGAATTCCCCTTGGTGATTTTGGACACAGTCGCCATGGTTACAGATATCCACCGGGCACTTTAGTCCAGCCACACAGCTGGTAAAAATACAAGTACAGCGCAGGTTTTCACTGAGTATAATATATTTAATGTATATACATAAACAAAAGTATATGTTATATATATATAAATTACAAAAAGATAAATGACGCGGTGACTGATTGAAAGACCTAAATACTAAAAGAGTTTCGTTCCTCTGTTTTTGGGTAGCCATTTTGGGTCACCTCTATTCTGGAAATTATGCATCATATATTCATTCTACTCATAAATTCATATTTTATAATGCCAATTACACTATATTAAATAAAATAGTATGGAAAAATTACATATTTACAGAGTTTAGAAGTGGACTATATTTTTTTAGCGGAAGGTTTTTAAGAAGAAAATGAACAGTTTTCATAACTCAGTTGTTTTAAAGTACCGTCACTTAAGCTTCCTTATTTTTGGTACAAACAAAATTTCCAGATAGTTTTGTATTAGGATATCTTCATTGTGTTACGAAAAACATATTTTGCAATGTTTCAGTATTTATATCGACACATATTGGCAAATTTAACTTATATTTCATAAAAGTCAAGGAAAAATGAATCCCAATTTTTGCCTAAAATTAGCTTATTTATAGACCCATACTTTTGGTTATATTTTCTGAATTTATAAGAATTTTCTGACAAGTCTATCATAATTAGAGAAAAGGTTTGAGACTTTTAAATAATTGCATAACATGTTAAATCGTTAAAAAGTGTTTTAACAGTGCAAGAAGGTCAATATACTAGGGGAGGAAATTGTAACATTTTTCTTTACGATAATTTTAATTTTATTGATTTTAAATAGTATTATTTTTATTCGATGACATGGTTCATTCCGATAAAAAAAATATAGAGAGAAAGCGATTTATGTGCAATCTGCACTTTCAGTACAGATAGGTCATATTAAATACACCGTAGCGCCGAATGAAGCATATAGACCCCAAAATTTTTGGTTAAGCTATGTGTGTAGATTTTTTAAAAATACTTTAGAAAAAAAAATTAAGACTTTTGATCGCAGGTTCAAACGTCCTTAAGCATCAATTTGTAACATTTTATTATTCTTTTTTAACGTGATGCTGCTGGAATAAATTGCAATTTTTCTACATTATAAATGCATTCATAAACGTTAAGTCTTGATAAACATATTTTATCTGTATATGTTATTGGGGTTTTTAACCCGTTTCTCTGGTTTATTCATGTTCATATTTGTTACGTATTTTCATTTTATTTTTCAAGAATAAGATTTTTTAAAAGCGGAATACTCACGTGAGAGATCCGCCCTGGTTCACACAAACAGTCCCCGGCAGGCAGGACGGATAACATGCTACAGAACAGACAAACAGTTTAACTTTATTATCATCATCCCAATCTCATCTAAGTAATAAATCGACTGAAACAAAGGCAAAACTTCAACTCTAACAATGATTTAAAATGGCTATTATTTCCTCATTAAAAATTCGATGAATAAAAATACATGTAAGTTAAATATTAGATTGTCACATTTTTTTTTTTACAAGAAGAACCAAATATGAACCATATTCCACAGTCGGATATGGTAACTGGGAACTCATTACATGATACAGATCGTGGGGCCCAAGGGTAAAGTTGGTCTTGGCCTAGTCAAAACTACCGGTAATATGGTCATATAATATTCATATTTAAAATGTACTTCATAAATTAATATGCAGATTATCTTAATTTTGTTTTGAGTTACTAGGTTTTATATGTACATTCATTTCGATAATCCATGCCTTAATCTATTTTTTGTTCAGAATTATTTCGCAAATATTGACACGTGCATATTTTGCTGTCTGAACTTATCTTTATCTAAGGGGAAAAATGAAAAGACATTTGGATGATATAATTCATTCAAAGAAATTGTCTGTTACGATCATTGTCAATTAGCTTATAAATTGAAAATAGTAGGGGGAGAGGGGGATTGCAACCCCTCCCCCTCCGGTTAAACCTACGCACAGTCTCTGATTACGATTGCGTTCTTGTATTTTGCATATTATACATTCTAGGGATTTTACAGTCAGTTTTACTAGTAAATCTTCCGTAAAACTGCTGTCATCGCCAGTGCCGTGGGATTTCTTCCCGATGAGCTGAGTTTGCCCCTCGGACCCTTTACTTGGTGATTTATTGGTATAAAACATTCATTTATTGAAAGATGCCATAACATATTCATGCCCAACACCATAATGATATTGAAATTAATGAGCGGAGGTTTTCCCAAATATTGACGAAGCATTATCAAATGATAGTGTAATTATTTTCATCAGTGGAATAAATCATATGTTATCATGGTCCTTCATTTAATAAAGCGTTGTGTGACGTTTCAAATATTAACCATATGAAATATTAAACATATGAACCAGCATCAAATATTTTTTGACAGGTCTTATCACCTCAAAAGAAGTGAAATAGATGGTGAAATCAAAGTACTGAAGTACTGACGGGAATTCATTTTATCGATTATTATAAATTTTAGAATCAACGATACGTTATTTTGCATGGCAAGTAGTTTCTTATATGTATTTGAATTACAACATTTTTATAATAACTTCTTGGTATAAAGTTCAGAAGGATTTTTATAGAAAAAAAATTAATCAAGGAATAAGGAATAATTCTTTTGATTATTACGGCCGATACGGTTAGGGTGATCAAATCCATGATAGATACATCGTTTGCGTCATTGATGAAATCTATTGGACTATACGTTACAAATCTGATACGTAGTGATAACACATATTTAATGCTGTTGTTTCTCGATTGACTATAGCTGCGTTAGTAGTCAAATGTATATCGGAAAAGCATATAGCACATTGTCCAAAACATTGTTAACTTATATATATTCCACATAATTAATGACTGGCGAGGAAATGGACGCAGACTACAGTCCTTTCAGTTGAGGATTGTCGCAAATATGATTCGAACCTTAGGAGGCATTGGACCCCATATTATACATGGTGTAATTTCTTTACAAACCAACATGAATTTAACTTTTTTTACATTTTTTTAAAATTTTTTCGCTATCTTGACATCTAAAAACACAGCTTAGTATGATAAAGCGCCAGATTAAAATTAAACCCGATCAGATTTTTTTTTTAATTTTATCATAATAAGAATTTAAGAATACGTTTTTTGTTAAATATCGCAAAATTTGAAGTTTTTGCAACAAAGATAATATTTTGAGTGTGACGTATTTTAATCTACATGTGTCCCATACCACCTTAAAGAACAAGAAACGGTACATCTAGTTACATAGAACTGCAGCCATAATGCCGAACCTCGGGTTAGTCTTCTGAAGTCATTGGGATGCCCAAACTAAACAAGGGTGTACGTTATCAAAATAACACAAAAACATTAATCAAGAAGTTTTTATATTCCTTCTCCAATTGTCATCGCTTTATTCAAATCTTGAAAAACAAATAACATGTAAATGTAAATAAATTACAATATTTTTATCGAAATATCCTCCCCGGTTTTTTGGGGTTTTTTTTATTTCGCCTTTTTCGCCCTTGTTGTCAGTTTTGATTTTTAGATTAGTGCGTTAATGAGAAAAAGTATCTATCATACAACTGTGTCTGACGAATACAAGACGGACTGAAACCGTTAGCAAGTGTTGAAGGACGATTACTATATGATTAATGTGTCTACCTTTTTTAGGGATGAGTTGGAAAGTTGCCTGGTAGCCTCTCCAGTGAATCATGGAGTCGGACCGGAACTCCAGTCGAATACTCTCAGAGGCGGATTCGAACACACGACTCTCCTCAGGCAGTCCGCATAGCCTCCCTATCTGTGTAGACTCTACAAAATCAATGCGCCTTGTAATAGTGTCATGTTGTATAAGTTTTGAATTTATACTGCCACCCGGTAAATTCAAAATGTACAACATGACAATAGAACGCATCCTTTTAATTCATCAACATACATGCAATTAATTTACTATTTTGTTTTATTTAAACTAAATGTCATACCCAGATGTTCTGTTGCAAAAACTGTCAGCGAATCAAAGGAACAGTTTTCATACGATTCCATTTCTATGAACGTGACGTTAACTTGAATCACGTGATTGGTTTTCGGAGCCCGGATGATAGTTCTACAGAACGCGTTGTTTGGGTAATCCTCCGGGTACCCTGGGCTGGATATAGTCCCATTGGGCACGTTCTCTATAGTGGTATTACAACCAGTGTCTGCAAAGAAAAGATTTTCCTTGTATCAAGAGAAATGAAATGGCGCATTTCAATAAGCTAGTGTTATATACAGTTTGATAAAACTCGGTGGAACGAGTTGGATGGTAAATCAAAATATTCAGTTTATATTAATTGTGTTTATATAGACGTTTTAATCTAATTTCTGTTCGGACCAAACATCATTGAAAAGGAAGAGAAGAAAATTTGATATCATATGTTATAATACATGTATTCAATTCAAATCAGTCCAATTACTTTACAAATGAATTGTGGGTCCTCAGTGGGAAATAAGATGGTAGTACATTTATGTATATTTATATTCGGTGTGTATTTCTCCTTATTTTTGCTTTGGAAATCTGGGGTTTTCAATAAAAAATGCAAAATCTAATCACGGGCTATGAGCACAGAAAAACGTTACCACGCGTTTTGAATTCATTTATTACTGTAAAAAATGAAACATTCAAACTTATACATAACCAATTTGATGTGTACCCATGAAGAAACAGTTAAATCATATTGATTCGATTATAAAGTAGAGTTTTCTCGACAAAGTGTCTGGCACTATATTTTTAGCCGCGGAAGAGAACTGATTAAATAACATGTTTTATGGCTGTTCCATCTATTATTCATATCCCTGTCAAAGAGCGTATATAATGGCGACGATACACAAATATTTCATACCAGTAAACATCAATATAAATAAAAGTATAAGCATAGTATGCTTAATTTCTATATTGTCGGTATAGCACACCGATTACTAGCGCTAAAGTGCGGTATTGTATAAATAGTGCCTGTTTGGGAGGGTAACAGTTGAAATTGACACCCCGAGGAAACCATTGTCAACCTCCGCTTCGCGTCGGTTGACAATGGTTTTCGAGGGGTGTCAATTTCAACCGTTATCTTCCCGAACAGGCACTATTTATTTTATTATACTGAATGTTTTAATTAGAGAATTTTTATATTGCTTTTATATAGAAATGACGTGAATTCTACGCCGAACCGTACGCGCATAATTTACGCGCATGTAACAATTCGTTGTGTTACCCGTTGCTAAGTGTGTTGCTAACGCTGAGGGTAATAGAATGGATTATCAACTGCGTCTTAACCAATCAGATTTAACATGAAAGTATAATAAGATAATTTGTCTGCAAGGCCTTGTGTGCTATATGACCGACGATACCCAAAAATAAGCATTCAATGCTCAAAAACAAACAATATGCACAATATACAATCAATAATGTAAGTTCTTGCTGAAAAACTATTGTATATAATTACAATGGTAACAATTAATTCATGTGTGATGTTCAATGGAACATTTGTTTGTGGTTATATTACCATGCCCTCTTGGCCGATTTGAGCTGTTAGCGTTGCGGGATTTTGCGTATATCTTGAAGCCCCGCCCCTCTTGGAAATAATCAGAGGTAAAAACTAACAGTAGAGAATTTGACTGGCTGCTTATGGTCAGGTTTCTCTGTTTTCCACAAAGCGTTGTGAGGAGTTTGTCATCTGGAAAACAAGCATAATCCACAACAACTTTTTGGTTATGTTCAAATCATTTTGAATATATACCGGTATGTCAACAGAAATAAAATGGTTTTGGGTCAAGAACAATCTACTTTCTGTAAACGTGGAAATGTTTGAAAAAGTGTGATTTTATTTTCACAAAATTCATTCTGTCTCAAAATTGCTTGAATTTTTATAAATCAAATATTTGTCATCTAGACAACGACCTTCAATATAACTTTCGGAAAGTGGTTCTGGTACGAATTCTACACTGTAAAATTTTTCAGATTTCCTAATAAACTTTTTTTTAGAAATATCCTGGTATATCATATATTTACAATTTTGACACTAAATTAAGTATCACAACGGAATTAAAGTCTTGAATAATCTTATCTTCATGCATATGCATGCATAGTAAACGTACGTGACGTTATTCCTTCAAAGAAGTCAATACGGTCAAACAAACAGGTGCCGTCTGTGACGTCAAGAAAAGAAACCCATAATTCGGTGTGGGAGCCAACCGGAAACTGGAAATTGAAAAAAAAAATTGGTGTACACCGCTGCTTTTTTTTCTTCAATTCTGGTCGATAATGAATGTATGGCAACATATCATATTCGTAGATTAAGTAAACAATTTATTTTTATAGAATGAAGTTTACCTGTTTGAGTTGTATCGAGTTGCACAATAACATCCGTATGTGACGGATATGTTTTTGTGACAATAAGGATGTTATTGGAAGTATGTTTTCTTTTTTTACCGGTTATTAAAACACTGCAATTCAAGTAGTAACCAGAATATGTAGACAAAAAAATGTACATCTGAATAAATATTTACTGTTTCAGTTTTATTGTCCATAAATTACAATGCATTGACCATATCGATAAATATATTTCTAACATTTGTAAAATAACAAAAGGTATTTAAATAAACTTTATAAAAAAAATCATGTTTTGAAATATATTGAAGTCATGTAAATATATAATGTGCATATATATCTTCCGTAGTGGGGATTTTTACCAGGTATACAGTGCCAAATATACACTATACTTAAAGTTTGAAACTAGCTATTCAAACATTCTACTATTGCTTACATTTGTTTACTATACCCAGCATTTTATACATTCAAAAGTGTTATCTCTCCGGCTAAAGGCAGTCTTGGTTATTTAAAGTTCAGACTCAGTTTCAAGTATAGGATGTGATTAGATAGAAACAATTAAGTGTCAATTGGTTTTTAAAGTTGATGTCTCATTTCGATCTATGTTTAAATCGAAATATCGCCCTGTTCCGGTGATAATGCAAAGCAGACTAAATTTATCGGTCATTTGAGTACTAAGATTATTTCCAAAAAAAAAAAAACAACCGAAAAATCCAAAACAAGCCTATATCCCCCGAATTTAGTGAAAATCGAACGCCGCGAGACCGTCAAATCTGTTTCGGAGTCGCAGTACCTAATGAAGGAATCAATACAGAAATGTTGTTAATAAAACCAAGAAAACCAAACGGGGGTCTGACCAAGTCCACCAAAAAACTCTGATGACTTCTCACTACCACAAAAGATAACCAAACGGGGGTCTGACCAAGTCCACCAAAAACTCTGATGACGCCTCAATACCACAAAAAAATCTCAAATGGAATTTCATCATCAAAGACCTGTGACGTTTAACTAATTCAGTAATTCAATAACTAATTAGTTCAAACGTTAATGATTAAGATACTTCGAGATGTGATTCCGAGAGCATACAGTTTACTTTGTCTACGTTAATAACAGCCGTACGTGATTTTGAAAACTATTTCTTCGGTTTACGTCCTAACGTTGTCCATTCTTTTCTTTTTTTTTTCTTTTCTTATTTGGGGGGGGGGGGGGGGGGGGGGGGGGGGTCATAAAACAACTTTTTGAGATAGATGATTTACGGATAACCTACTTATGATGGTATTTTCATCAATAAGAATCTTTTTAATACAATGCGTTTATATCTTAATTCTGTATTTAGTATTTATACCTATATGTGACTGACGTCAGCGTAGACTGTTAACGCTTTATCACTCAGCTTATCCCCCTGCAAATCCTTCAAATATTAAAGCTCAAGTTGCTCAAAACAGGGCAATTGGTTATCTCTGATTCTCAATAAATCAAAATATAGTGGGTTTATTCGCGGTTGGAATCAAATATCCTGTCACCATTTCCCGCCATCTTATCAGACTTATTGGAGTAATCCTTAAAGCAGCGTCAATAGGAACTGTATGCCTTTAATATCTGTACAACCTCAGCCGTCGCCCTATATTGTAAATCAAACGTGTAACTGAACTTTGTCATTGATATAGAGAGTTTAGTCTGCAGATACTGATAAGCTATTAAAGATAAAATTCTCAACAAAAAAGAACTGGTTAGCCAATATATAGAGAATAGTCAGGTACTTTGGTGACCATCAAATATTTTTAAAATGAGGTGTTTTTTCTCAAATCTTTAAAGCCTTAATAGATTACTATACAACATTTTATGTCCCTTCTAATGTTTCAGAAATAACACATTAGATGTGAAAATTGACACCCGTTGGAATAGTAACGACGTAGAAAGTAGAGAGACGTAGAAAAGTGGGGAAAATTAAAAACTTCTTGCTAATTTCAAAACGATGATACTTTTGCTTTTTCTGAAATCCTTGTTTTTGAAAACTTCATCGCAAAGGTCTCTTTTTACCGAAATTCAATTTCAATTTATATTGCATGGAAGGCTAGAACATTTTTAAAACAAATTAATCAGAGAAAATCAGAGTGTTGTGTAATTCTTTCACTAGAGTTTCAAAATGTTTAATTCCTCTCGATTTATCCGAAGACGTGGGTTATGTATCTTACAGTGCCGACTTCCACCTTCATACCCTCATATTAACTCAGGTTTTTTTTTTTACGAAGGAGTGGAGGATCACGAAGTCATCATAGCCATAATAGTACATTTATTCACAAACATGTGTCGCTACAGTATAAGTTCTGAATACACTTTACAAACTAGTAATTATGCTATACAAATACAATATTGCTGCTCTGAAAATGTAAAAAAAAATTTATAAATTAGAAGGATACATTTATTTTTATGGTTAGAAGAACTTTTTTTTGATTTCACAAATAGTTAGAAAGAGAGTAGCTACCCCCCCCCCCCCCAAAAAAAAAAATACTTATAGTAGTATGTCATTAACAGACACACATCACAAATCAGCGGAATTTACTCTTGAGCAACAATGCACATTTGCTATAATAACCAATTGATCTCGTTTTAACCTTAAAATTCTGCAAGGGTTAGTTAAGAACTTTCATCGTACCCAACAAAACTTCACTTTATCCGAGATTTCGCTTTCAGTTCTAGACAAGCTATACTGTACATTTTAAAGAACCGACCTGAACCCTGTAGAGACAGACTTGATTTGGTGGGTAGCGGCCGGGGTGACCCGGGGATGTAATGACCTCATCACGCGTGATCACCTTGTCACAACTAACAGCGCCATCTGTAATCAAACAAAGTGGAATCTTTTGTCATGGAGGAGGATCGTTATCATCATCATCATCATCATCATCATCATCATCATCATCATTTTTATTTCATTGACATAAATTAAGATTACGTTTAATCAGAATGAAAATAAATGAAAATAAATACCACTGATGATACAATGTGAATTTATTAAATTTGATTTTTCAAGGGGGTCCGTATTAACACCCCCCCCCCCCCCCCCAGATCCGCGCATGATATACATGCCAAAGAGTAAGTACTGGCACACGACTAGTCCCAACATTCCTTTATAACTAAAGAGGACTAAATGAACTTGCCTACAACCTTGTGCTTGCTAATCATATTTCATACGATAATAAAAACATTGTACTTCACACGGCCAAAAATAACTACAAAAGCTTTAACGTAATCAGACTAGTTGCAAAAATAAAGTAATCGACTTAAAATTAATTATACTAGGTACAAAAATAAAGTCGTCAATGACTAAAAGTTAATGAAACTCTTCAACTTGAATAAAGTAGGCTGACTTTAGCCTGTGAGTGAGCATAGATTCCCAATCCGTGCCATCCGTCAACTATGGTTAAGAAATAAATCCTCCGTAAAATTTAGAAAGACAGCAATAAACCGAGCACCATTTACATGTGAGGTTTCTCTGACTGACAGGGATCAGATATTAGTCCCCGAGTTAATGCTAAAGAAGCCATCGGGGCCGATAGGGGAAGACCTAAGACTGTTGTATTTTGGAGTCGCTGTAGCAGCTTTAATCATGCATCAGAGGGAAAACATGCCCATCGAGACTGTATGAACACAGCTTCGAGGAAGGCGTTGACCTACCTAAACGCTGAACTTTAAAAAAAAATGTTTTAAGGATTATAAAGTTAAGTAGTTCTTGGCTGTTTGAAAATACGTTCATATTGAGTTCTTTTGATTTAAAAAATAAGATATGTTGAAATTTTTTTATCATGATCGATGCCTTCGAATTCTAGATGTACATGTATACTATACAATAATCCCACTTGCTATCGCTAAAATTAACTATTCGCCAAAAAAAATGATTTACACTATACGTTTATCTTCAAAGAACAAAAAATAGTTACAGTATATTGCCTTTCATGCTTGTTTGTTACCTTTCGGAACAGTTTTAAATGTTAGTCGAAACCCATTGTCCTGAAAAAACCCGTCGGACACAAAATACAGATAGACTTTGTTGGATTCCGACAAAAACCTGAGAGGTTTGTATCCGCAGAATTTGCCGACAGAGGCGCTGCTGTTCTCCCAGCCGTCTCGTATCTCCAGGTAGTCCCAGCTGTAAATAGGACCAATCGAATTAATTCGAGTTAAGATGTATCCTTATTACAAAACTCTGAGATAAACTTATGTTCATCGCCCAAAAAGATCCACTACTCCAGATCCCTTTACCCTATACAGGATGTGGAATGTTTGACTATAGAAGATGGTCACGGCACCAAATTTGCAGGAAGGGGTAAAAGTGGGACACAACGGATGATCATGATGATAGAGGGGTTTAAACCTATCTGGTTTTATAGACATGTATATATATTCTTCTCTCTTCCTTTTATATTCTATGTCATGACCAGCCACTAGCTAGGATTATCGGACCATGGTTTGCAGTCGTCAAAGGCAAACAATATTAACTTATAAGGGATGGAAGACACATGCAAAAGTTTGAGGGAGGCGCCCAACAAATCACAAGGTAAAAGATCTTACTATTTTGCACTTTGTCTTATTCCTTTGTGCTTTAAAACATATTTTTAAGTAGGCTATCTGTTTAACCGCGTTCGTATATCTCGTATATATATAGTCTCTTGTGTAGAAGTTTCCTTGGTAAGTACTTTTTATCAGTCTGACTCACGTGCATCCGGGGGACTCCTCCACAGCCCACTCCGTGGAGACCAGCGCCACCCTTTGATCGGGCCCCGCCTGGATTTCCCAGCGACAGTTTAAGTTCGGTGAGTAATTAGATCCGTGCGTGGGCACCCTAATGTCCCCAGAGCTCTCCGCCTCAAAAATACCCCCACAAAACTCCCCTGTAATAGTGTTATTTCAATACGTATATATAGAAATTCTTTTTTCTCAAAAACACCATGATTAAAAAGATTAAAAAGAGTCTGCATGTAATGTGATTATAACAGTCCAAAGAGAATATAAGGCTCCAATTACAGCCATCAAGCCGGAAGATAATTCTTTGAATCATTCTTTTATCATCTATAAACGGTGATTAATTCTATAACACAATTTAGGCGTGTATATATGCATACAATGTCAACATTCTTGAACAATTCCTTCTTGGCCTTATCCTACATGTATATATACAACAGTTAGCGTACTGAGGCCAATCATAACCTAGATGCTAGATACTAAAGTACATCTTACCTGGAACTGTCGCAGACATCCCTGTCCTTAGGGTAGCCATCAGCCATAGTGGCCAAATATTGGGGAACATACTGGTGGACCCAACGTTATAAAACAGTAACAAGTCTCTGAATGTGTAACTTTAGCGGAAATGAACACAAGTGCCCTCTGACTGAAATATTCGTGAAATCTCTCTCTCTCTCTCTCTCTCTCTCTCTCTCTCTCTCTCTCTCTCTCTCTCTCTCTCTCTCTCTCTCTCACAAATGAACATTTTTCATAACTCAGTTGTTATAGAGTACCGTCACTGAAGCCTCCTTATTTTCAGTTCAAACAAAATTCCAGATAGTTTGTGCATTAGGATATCTTCATTTTGTTACGAAAAACATAATTTTACAATTTTTCAATATTTCTATCGACATATATATATTGGCAAATTTAACTTATAATTCATAAAAGTGAAGGAAAAATGAATTCCAATTTTAGACTAAAATCAGCTTATTTCATGCCATATCTCAAATTTTACATAATAGACCCATACTTTTTGTTTTATTTTCTGAAATTTTAAGCTTTTTCTGACAAGTTTATCATAATTTGAGAAAAAGTTTGAGACTTTTAAATAATTTCATTACATGTTAAATTGGTAATGGATAAAAATATCATTTTATCAGTGCAAAAAGGTCAAAATATCAATTAGGTGAAGAAATTGTAACATTTTTTTTTCGTGATAATTTTAATTTTATTTATTTTAAATAGTATAATTAAAAAAATTGTATTTGATGCCATGGTTAATATAGAGCGGGGGAAAGCGATTTGTGTGCAATCTGCACTTTCAGTGCAGAGAGGTCATTATAAATACACCGTAGCGCCAAATGAAGCATATAGACCCCAAAATTTTGTTTTGAATTTTGATTAAGCTATGTTTGTAGATTAAAAAAAAATACTTTAGAAAAAAACTTTAAGACTTATTTAACGTCCTTAACATGGTTATATTGGTTTGTAGCAGTTGTTAAAACCTCTCTCGTCTTCTTCCTAGCTGCAGGTGCGAGTAATCATTGATATGCAGTAAAAAAAAAATGATATTTTCATATAATGCAATAAGGAGTACGGTAAAAAATAAATAAATCATATTTTATCTATCGCTATGGCACGTTGGCTTTAAAAATGGCGGGAAATAATTGACGTCAAAGTATCCTCGGAGATTACGACCAAATGAATCTGGCCAATGAAAAGTACGTTTACAAAGAAGGTTTAGGTCTGCAAAGAGGATACTCCGTATATTTCGCCTGAGTGTAAGTGTTATGACATGTTAAACTAGGTAAATGCAATATATAATTTTTGTTTATGTAAACTGAACCTTTTGATTTCTTGTTCTTTACTCATGATACATGTATGCATATCGGTGCCGATTTGTGAATGGAAAAATAAGCCGGGATTTCACCCAAAATGGCGGTGGCCGACACTCCAGCATAACGATTTGTAAATGATCCGTGTATATGCCGGTCTCTTGCATGTTTTAAACAGTTGTAATATTCGGTATTGATTTAGATATGTACATACATGATAAATATCTTTTCTTTTTGGAGTATATTGTTTGTCATGTTATGATAGACATTATTTGACATGTCAAATGTTGTACCAAACCTTTTTACAAAATGATCTATATTGTTCGTAATTGATAAGAAATTTTGTCATGAAAGGAAAACAAAAATGATTCTAAATTACAGTTATAAAAAATAATTAAGAAAAATCAATGGGATCCACAGAAAGTCTATACACCAGTATGAATAAACACAAGTTGGTATTTATAAACAGAGTATCATGTTTACGGTAGCAGTATCAGCTTACACTGTAACTGATTCAAATGGTTGTTGTCAGACATCTTTTTGTGTAATTATGTTTTCAAGCCCCCGAAATAATACTTTGCTGTGTCCTAATATTGATCAGTTATTTGAATTGTCAGCATTTTAAAGTCAGAACAGGGACGTATATACTGTATGTACGTCCCTGGTCAGAATTACATGTATGATGATTAATTTCAAGTTTCATTTTCTTAATATTATAGAAAGAGATGTATACTGTAGCTGGTCATTACAGATGTTCATTAGTTAGATTAGAATTACATAATACTTGAACGAGGGAGAAGAAATACCTCATTGAGTGCGTCAAGATCTTTTTTATGCCTAATTTGTCATGTTCATTATTTATGAGCTAGCCACAAGGTGAATTTTTTTACACTGGCTTTTTTCTTCTGTAATGGAGTAAGATCTGTCTCTTTATGGCTGTAGGGGAGACAGAACAACACTGCTCAGTGGTCTGCTTCATCTGTCTGAGAAACTTTTAATTGTCTTTATGCCACTCATACATGTTTTTATGCATTTGGTAAATCAATTATTGGCCAGGATTTGAAAGGCTTGGATGTGTGGATTCGACTGCATTGATGTCTGTGCTGAATTCACTGACTTAGCAAGGTTCAACCGAGAGAGAAAAATTGTGACAGGTATTTGGGTAAGATTTAACATGTGCTAACGAAGATCTATATTGAAGGTTAATTGATAAATCATGTACCGATTCAAGTCAGAGGATGGTGTAAGGATGAAAAAAAAAAGCAGAGTAAATTGAGCTCCAGTATTGGCATATTGATAAGTCGCTTGACTTGATTGGTTCAAATCTTGGCTTTTTTAATTCTTTCATTGGTCATATGTGTTAGGAAAGTGCATTTGGTGTATTTTACCAGTTCTTCACTCTGTGTGACTAATAGAGTTTGCATGGCCATTGCTATTGATATATGCTGTATTGACAATGTAAGGTGTGGTGACTCTATATAACATCTGCATTGTTAGATTAATGAACGTCTAGATACACATGTATGTATAGAAGAGAGGAGCATCCTACATGCTATATTATGTGCCTGTTTTTGTTGTAATCTCATAATTGGGCTGATATTAAAGTACGTTTGTCTGCACAGTAACTTCAGCTGGAATGGGTACTACATTAGTATTGTCAAGGATGTTTTTCGAGGCAGTCTCTTTTGTAGATGTATTTGAGTGAGGTCTTCACAAATAATATATTTAATCTAAGAGGGGGATAGGTGGCTAAATAGAAGTTTGTTTCATTACCTCACCTAAAAAATATTTATAGCAAGCTATTTGTTGTCCCCAGTATTCAAATTTATCCTTTTTACTAATGTGTTCTGTTTTCTCATAATACTGCATTACTAAGGGCGAATAATCTTTTTCCTGTGGTCTTGCTTTTATCGGTAGTTTTGTTGAATTTGAACATGTACGAATTAATGTTCATCTGATTCGTGCTGAACTTTTAAACTAATTTGTTTAGTTTGAAAGATAAAACAGATTAAGATTATCTAACTAAGTATGTCATTGATAAGGTTAAATATATAAATACCGTCATAAGCTCATTATCAAAGTAAACTGTCATTGCACTGATTTACTTTTTCTTGATGTAATGTACACCCAGAAATCAAGAAGATATATAGTACTTCCTGCAGCCTGCAATAAATTGAGTCTGCTGTAAAACCCAGTTATAATAGAAAAGAATTGGAATTTTAAAATGCTTGAATTAATGCAATTTAGAAAAAAATAATCAATTTTAAGACCTGTGATAGGTGTAATGTAATTAACTTTGCAGCCATTGTTCAGACTTGCCTGGGTCTGTACATAGGTTTTAATCATATTGTCGCAATGGATATATATAGTATAGGCATTCAAACAGAAATAGCTTTCCATTCATAGAGGCAGTAGTGTATTTAAAGTCACTGGACCGTATGCCTCCCTCACAAGAGAGATAGCATGGGGTCTGGAATTTTAAAGTGTTTGTTTGAACGGTGTTTAGGGTTCGATGTAGCCCAGCCCACTTTGGTACAAGTTGAATTTTAATAGTATTTTTATGCTTTGAGCCTATGTAATGACTATTTATAACCTCAAATTCAAGAGCATTTGTTTGTAATTGTTTTAAGTACCGGTACTAATTTTTTTCCCTTCGTTCGAATAAAATAGCAACATACTTGTTTCCTATGAGGTTGTAAACAACATTTATACATGAAAGGATTTGTTTATATAAAAATAAACTGCGACTTTAGGTGACCTGAATTCAAGGTTAATGTTTTATTGTTGATATATACACGCATTTTTATACTCTGTTACTGGTCAATTTGTCAAAGCATAAACGTTTTTGTGTTTAAAATAAAATGATTTGTAATTGGTCAAATATATATTACGTTTCTAAGAGGTGATAAGAGTTATTGATTAAGCCCAAGGAAATATTTTACACATTCCCTATATACTTTACACACAATATCTTATCCTATCCCTCTTCCTTTTCTGTTGAGATATGTATCATGATAAATGTGATACTTGTAAATCTATTTTTGGTATATATGCATATACGATAGACGAATGTACCTTGATAATCTGAAAAATCTGAAGATCATTGTAGGTATGTGTTTTGAGTAATATGCAACGTGTGATGTATTGAAATCTAGAAGTGATCTGAATGACAGAGAGAAGATGATCAATAGTCGGACGTACTGTAGACCTTGAAATATTACTCGCTGTATCAGCTATATTTGGTAATCTGTACGCTGTGTATGATTATATGTCTTGATTGCAAAATATTTTTAGGACAAAAAATTGAAATTAGGATTGTAAAATTCTTTCGCAATGATGGATTGCCAATTATTTGTTCAACTACAGAATAAGCATTCAAGGGTATTGCTATCCAGTGGATGTGTGAAATAGGCCATGAGTTATTTGTCTTGTTTTCTTCGTAGTTTCTAGTGATACAGTTTTTTGAGGTAAGGCTCATCACTGGAAAACATTTCTATCCTATATTGATACCTTTCAGCCAGGCCCTGGCTGGTATTATGTTACAATTGTGTAGTAATTAAAGACGAAACAACCGAATGGAATCAAAATATTTATTTAATAGAACAGAATGTCTATAATAAACGTCTTTGATGTGCTTAGTTAAAATTTAATTGAGATACTGAAACAAAGATACAAATTCCCTTCTTTTAATTACAAGTTTGTTGCACAAGATTGCAAAGCGCAAGAAGAAATTTGATAATAGACATCAGCTTTCAGTGAGCATATTGCAGGCCCAAGACTGGAGATAATGTTGTCATCCACTGAACTGAATAGCTGGCTTCTGGATTGTTTCATCATGTCTATTGATTTCTCATCACACGTTTTCATTATTGCTTTTCCGTGATTTTGATGTAAATGCAGTTGCCATAGTAGATAAAATGGAAATCTGTAAAACACAAAATTTCCTCCCAGAAAACAGCATTAAGTCGTTGAAATGACAAGAGTTCAAAGAGGTAATGGTAAATTGGGTGACAGCTTCATGTATTTAGATTAAAAGGACATGGAGCAATGCTTGCTGATTATTTCTTTTGAGAATGCTAGTTTTTAAAAGGTTTCAAAATTCTTGTATGATAGGGATAATCAATATTCAATAGGTTTTCTTCCATAAACTGACATTGTTGCACATTTCTTGTGTTTCAATGTGACAATATAGAAATACACATACATGTACCGGTACATATACAAAATGTTGGAAAGACATAACTTGTTTAAATGCCATTTAATTATGCCTAAAGATATTTTTCCAATTTTGTCGAATCATACACTGACTTGATGTATGGAATGATGGTGAATTCTTTCCGTGGAAGTATTTTTGCTTTCTGACGTATTTTAGATATTGTGCAAAAGCTTCACAAGCCAGATCCCATGTGGTCACTAAACACTCTGCTACTTCTCTGTGTAAGCTATGGGAGGTTCTGTCGTCTTGGGGCTTACTATATGTAAGCCCTCATGAGATCAAAGATAGCTAGAAAATAGTTGAATCTGATTTTTGTTGCGTGTGTGTAGGTGGTAGGATCAGACCAGATTGTTTCTCTGTAGCCCTACAGTAATCTGCTTGATATAAAGGACTGATACTGATGACTGTATATTTATATATATATGTGTGTGCATAGTATTTAATGTGTTACCGAAATATTCAGTGTTTCCTATCACCATTGTTTTTCCAAGTTTTTTACTTTAGAAGAACTGAATCAATTTCAGTGCAAGACTTGTCCTTGGAAACTGTTTTGAAGTTAATAACCTTGTTACACATGTATAATATTTTGTTGCATCAACGAAATATATAAAAATACTTTTTAAGTTGTTATGGTTTTGATATGATCCTTTTTGTCTTGATTATGCATCATTAGTTGCTTTAGGAATGCATTAAGGGACTCGTTTAATATCCACACCATTAGGCAGACAATTTGGACTGAATTTGGACTTAACACACAGTAGCCAAATCACTATTCTCAAATGTCCCAATCAAATTGCATCTCTCAAAATACATTGCAAATGAGAAGTGAGGAAACCCCAGAATATCGGTGTAGTTGACCTAAAAATGCCTACTGGGACTTCTGGGATAGCCGGCAGATAATCTCTGGTGATTCCATGCATGAACTCTGTAGAAGATTCAAACTAGACAATAGCTTCTCTGACATTATGAAAAACTGTGATGCAATCCGCCCCTGATGGAGTATCAGTAATTTACTTAAACCTAATCAATAGAATGAAAATGGGTCCAATAACTTGTTGTTTCACTGAATCCACATCAAAAATAACCAGATCGGACCAGCAGTGTTCGGGCTTATTGGGCCTGGTGCTTCCTCAAGCTTTCTCTCTCCCTGCGTGATGTTTGTCCAAATTTGCATTTCGCAAAGGGCAATAAAAGTAATGATTTGTAAATGCTAGAGCTCTGTTGATTATTATTGAAGTGCACGGCTGCATGTTCTAATAAATCTGTAAATTAAAAACTAAAGTGGGATATAAATGATGAAATCGTGAGTCCATGTTAGTGTACCGGTACATGAATGTAGTAACTGGATGAAAAGGGGTTCAAAGTTAGGGAAATTCATACATTTGGATGATTTGATAGCAACCATATGCTTCGGATTTCAGCATTTGTGCCATATGTGATTGGGATTAATAGGATTTTCATGCTGAAAACCTAAGATACACAACACACATATGGATTTCCTTTGCACCATTACATCACTATCAAAATCTCTTGCATCTATTTTTTGTATGTAAATACAGTTATATTTGCGTAAGTACTTGAGTCACTGTTCACTACTAATTCTGTCATGTGTGAATGTGTTCAGTAGAGTACATTTTAAGTAGAGTAACTTAGGAGGATCCTTACTAAATAGTCAGCGACCATGTCATGTATATCCTAATGTATATTGATGAAGGTACATGTATATATATATATATATATATATATATATATATATATACAGTTGATAGCTTATATTTCACTTTCCACTAAAATTTTAATTTTTAATTTTTTTGTCTATTCATAGATTCCTAGTACAGTGTTGACCTATTCTCATTGAAAGTGGAGACCACTGGAGGAATTTGACCAGATTCTATTCTCTTCTGCCGTTTAACCTTTCATAAATCATATGAGGTAGGTACATTTTGTCCCAGACTGCCCAGAAATATGAAGATGAAAGGAGACCTGTGATTGGGGCACTGTGTGATCCGTCTGCGTGGATCGACATTTGCTGATGTATGTTAATTTATCAGCTTTGGAGTAACCTTTCTTCTGTCGGTGTTAAGGACATGAATGAGTGAAGGAAGTGAGAAAGTTTGAGGTTTATGTCATCTCGACTGGTTAACCAGTCGGTACATGTACGGTACTAATGCTTCACCTAAATATGCAACGCGAGTCGTTTACTTCAATTAAAAAAAAAACTTGACAGTTATAAGGAACTTAGTTTTTGTATTAACAAGAGAAGACAGGCAGGTGATTACAGGGAAGGTTCTATTGTAAAGTCTCCGCCCACACTACAGAGGGCTAACCTACAGGGGCAAAGGGCATTCATTGTGGAGATTTTTTACTGTCTTTTGATTTCTCGAAATTCTTGGTAAAATAGGAACTAGACGCTATGTGTATGTTCAGATCTTGAGTCAGAAGGACTTACCGGTATGTACGTAAAAGATAAAGGAATTTATTAACCCCTGATTGTAATTTAGCTTGGTAACATGTATCAGTTGGTTTGATGAGTGTCAATAGGTATTCTCTTGTCAGGTGTTTTGTTACTTGCAGTATAGAAGTGCCCTTTTGTTTGTTATGTAAGAGTAATAATGAGTGGTTCATTTTATTGGCAGCGAAAAAGTTTCAGAAAGTTACAGGGGGCATATCAGTTTATATATATATGTGTGTGTAAGAAGACCTTGCAATTATGACAATTTATGTAAAGAGATTGGCTTGTCACCTTGTTAAAATTTGCCTTTAGACTTAAGTTTACAAGTAAAGCTGTCCTACAGTTAAAACATCATTATTAATCATATGTCAGTGTTAACAGTGTGTCAGATTTATTTACCGGGTATGTTTTAAGTGTAGGTCATTGATCAATAGCAAAAGGGTAGGGGTGTGATGTTTTGAAATTTCAAACTTCTAATGAATATTTCAAGCTTCTGTTATCCAAACTAGGCAAATAGAGTTCAAGTTTGCTCTGCTCGGGAGCGATTTGAAATGTAAACAAATGTTTAAATTACCCAATCATTTCTTGTTTTTCACACATTGAATTGTGTATTCTCTTTGACCTGGTGTAACTGTGATTGTTTGAATTAAAGTGAACGCACAGGAATTATTGATGCAAAGATCAATCAAGTTTGCACTATTAATGTCCATTTATTATTAAATAATTTTAAATGAAGTGTGTGCATTGATATTTAAATAAGTTTACTACCTGCTGTTAATCCCAATGAAAATGCAGTGAAGTGTTAATGAGGAAATGATTGAAAAGAAAATAGAGCTGATAATAATGAAATAGGTACTTGTTGAAGCTGTAATTGCTGGTAGAAAGTAGTGCATTCGTGCTGCTAGGTATTGAAATAAGTATTTGAAGCTGATATTGGAGCCTGGGTTTTCTGTGCAGCGTGAGTGTGGAAGCACAAGCTGTACGTACTACAGAGTACAAAGGATTGATCTATAGTACTGACTACAGCACTAGTTAACGGTAACTCACCGGCGGAAACAATGGAATGTTGTCTTCTCTGTGTCTGCCAGTTGTTGTCTGTCAGTCAGGGTGTGTGATTAGCAAGCTTAGCCCAGGAACCATCTCAGAAGTTTCATGTTATCGTAGCATTGAACCAAGGTAGGTGGTACCTGGGGAAACTACTTGTGGGTAAGGTTTAATTGTGTCCTGGTCTGGATTTGGGATGCTAAATATAGGTCAGGAGAGAGGGGAAATAATAAGGAGCTTGTACAGAAGTGATGTGGAAGCATTCTGTTTGCAGATATAAACCCAGTGTGAGCAGTCATAACAATGATTTATTATCTCTTCATTATCCTTTCTTTACCTTGCTACATTTTGTGACTGGAATAGAGACTTAAGTCAACTTTGGATAAATTTGCAACCGTAATTAAGAAGTTGTTTTCAGTTTTAATTTACATGGTTATGTTTTGTCAAGACAACAGTATGTTTGCCTTTTTTATAACAGATCTGGAAAGATGTCGTTCAAAATAACAATTCTTTGTATGGATTGTCTATATATACTAATATACTATAAAAATGCAAACTTAATCCGATAATAATTGACTCTGAGAAATGTAAATTGAATGTAGGATGGGAAAAAACCATATGATGAACTGAGCACTGTGGATCTTTGACATATTGTCACTAGTGCCAGTTACTGGTGTAAACAGTCAACTTCTCCCATTATTTGCGCTGCAGGGAGACTTCTGATCCCAAAAAAATCCGGACGCAATCCATATCTGCAGCAACCATGCTGGAAAGTCCTGCCCGAGGGGTTCCCTCATCTTAGTTGTGAGTACAAATTAGAATGGACATATTGCTGTGTAAACTATTAGTTATTGATTAGCCCGCTCACTGGAGACACACAGAACCACCAAGTCTGACTGAGCGGGGAGAATGTCAAAGGTGGAGTATGGACTATTCACTTGGTCGGTCCCGATATTTACGTTCCGCCCAATCAATACCCAGGCTTTGTCGTAACCAGTAGTGGTCGCAACTCTTAATTTCAGTCTCGTTTTTTTTTTATTTGTGGCCATGCATTGACAGAGTGAAGAAAGGGAGAGAAAAAAAAGTTCTAAGACATGTCTGGAACTATTATGTCTTGAGAAATGTTATAACTGGCAGACTGCTGTATAGATTTGTTTCCTTCTGCCTTCCTGTTCTTTTGGTTTCTTGTATGACGGATGAATTTATATAAAGATGGTGATATATGCAACCTCGGTGATATATTTCATGACTGTGACCAAATTGATTGGTGTTTTTACAATGATTATATACTGGGCATAGTGAGAGAGAGAGACGGGAAAGAGAGAAGTTGGGGAAGAAATCAATTTATGGAGAGTTACAAGAAATAGATCCAATAAATTCCCCCATTCAATTCATCCCTGAGGGGCTTCGGAACCCTTGTCAGAGACCAACCACAATAAACTAAATAAGGGAATTTTATAATTGACCTCTGTAGTATGCAATGTAGCAGAAAACTTTACCATTGATTGACAGGTCTTCTGTCCATCTTCAGCGTACTGCATTCAGTTCCAGGAAATGCTTCATTTATTGCCTCTTTTTTTTGTCCTTGCCTTGTGATGATTTGCCCTCTCTGACATAAAAAAATATAAAAATTTAGAAATATCTTAACAATATGCAACAATTGCATCATTGAAGTTCTTTGAAAAATTTTAGGGTAACTAATACAAAATAGTAATGTTATGATGGAGAACACATCCTTCGGAAGGGTTCATTCTATTCAAGATGTCAGGAACAACTTTTGCTTAGCTCTTTTCTTTTAAAAAGAAAGGAACTTTTATTAAATGTCATTTCAAATCCTGTATGGTACTTGAGGGAACAGGAAAAAAAAGCTCTTTTGTTGTCTTTACCATACAGAAACATTTTTTTGTCATAGATTTTGAATTAAATGGAGTCTGTGTGTGGATAGAAGTCATTTGAATTGCAGAGTTTTTATTGGAGCATCATTACTGAGGCTGAATTTGTTACACCGGGCCTGTCATTAGTAGGATGACGACTTCTATAGCCGGTTCGGTAGTGGATTTTTTGTGTTACACCAACACGCCAAAACATAATGGAATAGCGCTATTAAACTGATGAATGGCGAAATTCACTTGGGTAAACGTTAGTCCTTTTGATTTGCCTCACTGTTTTTAGTACATCAGATTAATAACTTATGAAATGAAAGAAGGAACTCAAATTGGAAGAGGTTGTTGGAATTGTGATTTAATGGGGCTACAAATGGATTTCTCGATCAAGATAGCTTGTAGAATCTGTATATTTTTAAATGCACAATTTGCGATTCCTTATTGGGATGAAAGAGCCATAAATGTAGATTATTAGTTTGATCACGTTTTTTTGAAAGCAATTTCTATCAAATTTACAAATAAACTGAAATAAAGTTTTGCAAATTTGAAGATCGATTGAATTCACTTACCCGATAGATCCTCTTTATGTAAGCTCAAAGAGTTGGAAGTATAAAACCTGCATGTTTTATAATGATGACAATTAAATCTGAAAACATCAATTATCTGTTATCTGTTGCTCATCTAGATATGTCTTTTACATCTTTTTGCAAGGTCCTACCTTGTTCTTGCTTTGAACACTCTGGTTTTCACCTTGGTTTGACAATATCAATATCCAACTTCAATGGAGGAGAAAAAAAACTCTTCTCTAAGTCATATTGTTACAAAAGTTTGGATTTATGTAAAATTTGCTGTGATGTTGTTATTTGAGAAAGGAAAAAACTGAGTGGGTATTGATTGGTGACTGGTTAACCCCTTCTGTTCCATGTTGTTATATTGTGTGCACATGTTGCAAAAACATCAAACTGCTACATGTACTCTGTAAACTTCTCTCTTATGAACAAGGCTACATGGACATGCTCCTCTGGAGTAATTGGTATGCTGTAGTAGGGTTGCGGATGTTGCTTTTTCCATTATTTAGATAGTATATTGATATGGTATGAAATATAAGTAAGATACCTGTAAGTACTTTAAACCTTTGCATGCTGATGACCATTTTCATGTCACTGGCTAATTTGTGGGTATTGTTTTTCAAGAGTTGATGACTTTAGCCTATGCTAAGCCCTGAGGCATCCATGGGATATTAGAGTCAGTGAATTGATTCATTTCCTGTATACAGTGAAGTACTTTTAAATGTTATATAAAATCTAGAAATATACAAGATTGTTTACTATGTACTAAATGAGCTTTGTTTGGCTAAATGGTTTGGAGATAAAAGCATTGATTATTTGGTGAAACGGTTTTCTCCACTACTTGAACTGAAGCCATTATTTGTATCAAATCTGGACGCTCGGAAATCAATGTTACTGAAAAGTAAGAAGGGGGAGTCACCAGTTACAAATTAGTCATGTTTGATAGAGACTACAAGAAATGCATGTGACTCATTATTTGATTTAGAGTGTGACGTAAAAAGACGATTTAAATACTGACTAACATCTTCGATTTGTGTCGACGTCAGATTAATGTATTTTTATAATGATGTCTATCGGAGCAGAGGTTAATATTTATCAAATGCTGATAAAAAATGCTCTTTTTAGATTTGACTTGATTTCACACTTAATAGGTATTTCTTTAGTAAATACATGTCAATCAAAGGTGCATTAATTTAAATAGCCTGGATTTGGAATTTGCCTGTGTATTAAGAATTGTCAAGGTCAATTTATTTACATTGTTCTCTCTATTATTAAAAAAGAGACTTCAACTTGATATCAGTTTATACTATGCACAAAAAATGGCTAAGCAAAGGTTGTGATTATTCCCAGAAACTCCTACCCTCTTTTTAATATAGCAGTTTAAGATTTATAATAATATTCCATCTAATCTGACAATGAAGCATTACATTTTTTGTTACTTCACCTGATGTGACAGAGAATCACCAAATGAAGAAACTCTGCTCACACAATACCACCATGAATTCTCCCACAAGCAAGAGACAGCCAGAAGAGCATATTCTGTTGTCATGGCAATAGAGAATAACTTTCATACCTTTTCACCATTATGATATTAATGAGCGATCTTGTTGGTTTATTTACATAAAGTGAGGGATGGCTGCCAGATACACGTTGAACAGGAACATGAAGATGCTACCACGCGCTTCCTTGCTCCCTCATCTGTACGCTACATATGTATAAACACGCATGCTCTACGCGCACACCGTCTATCTCTCTTTGTGCTAGCAGCATTCTCATGTGTACATATGCCATCCACATATAGGATTTTTACCTCTTTTCCTTCATAGTATTTCATGTGAAAAAAAGATATTTTTATTCTTTTTTTGATTTGGAGATTTTACAATTCCGAATCTATCTCAATTTCTTTTATTTGGACAATAAAATGGATGAATTAATTAACATATTGTGAGGTAGGGAGTTTTTTGCATTCTGTGCATGTTGGTGATTCTCAATTGTGTAATGATAGAAAAGTATTCAATACTGTGGGGGAGCTACCGGTATGTCTGCATTTCAATTAGGTAGTTGCCCACAAAACGATGAATTGATAATAGATTACATGTTTATCAGCTGTGGCTGAAGTTTATTATTTTTGGTTTGTAAGAGTTGGGTTACTGCCCGAATGGTTAGTCAGTGGATATATACTACTTATATTTAGATCAATGTACTTTGTCACTTGATATTTTGGTGTTTGTAGTGTGTTTTGGGGGAAGTATTAAGATTAAGTCTGGTCATGCTCTCCTATGAATCAATCATGTCAATAGATACAGCTTTAAATCAGCTTTATATTCTCATTTATTCATTTGAATTTAGAATCATTGGAATTGTTAAAGGAAATTTAAACAGTTGTCAGTATATGAATAAAGTAATTTTTAAAATTTGTACTTTTAACTGAAAAGAAATAAAAAGTTTATCAGGTGATTCATATTGAGCATGGTGATTCCCACTCCCAATTTCGGTAAGTTTTTAGATCCCCCACATATTTGGATGTGAGGTTTGTTGGTTCGGTGAGAGGCAGTGGACTAAGAGGAGGCTGGGGATGCAGTACGTAGTAATAGGAGATTTCCTTCATTGATTATGTTGCATAATTGATGGTTATTCCTGGCAGACCCCCTGAGCGTGAATGTGTATTAACACAGGTAAAAATCACACACCTGAGAGGTTACCTGATCACCTGTGTCAAGTTCTTTGAAAGGATTTCACTCCAAATTCACCATCCATCAGAATACATCATTGGGATGGTTTTACAGTTGATCAAGTTGTATTGATAAATTCTGTGAGGATCTGTATTCAGATGACATAAACGGTGTTGTGTCATTCTCTGACTACAACGCATACTGAGGATTATTGTGTCTCGTGGTAAAACTTATTGATGTAGGAAATCTTTTGATGCTTGTCTGGCTCGGTGGAATCTGTGTCAGGATCCACGTTTTCAGCCAAAAAAAATCTGTGGCAGCTGTCTGTTAGGGCAGTCAGGACTGGCCAATACGGTTAGGGATTGATTAAAATTGACAGTAGTGTATTGATCATTCCACCATAACACTGTGTGGAATACACATTTTACGCTAAGGAAAAAAGTGTACAGTGGGCCCAAGTCGCAAAAGCCATAGTGTGTGTATTGATTGTGAGGAGGGAGAGAGAAGGACACTACCTCAAGGTTACAATGTGTCGACATTTTCTCTCTGACCAAACTGTGCTTCTATTTATAGATAATGGTCACCTTCTGTGATGGATAGTGGATGGTGAACAAAAAGAAAAGAAGCATCAACAGACAATTTTCTTAGGTGAGTTGATTTCCTTCTTTATCTATTTCCTCATTGATTTGGTAAATGTATATAAAAGCAACCCACGCAGTTTCTCCTCTCTGCTGTGTTCTCCCCCAAGCCGGGGAATCTTGCCCAGTGTGTAGCCAGAATCATTGTTTAATGTTGTAACAGACCATGGCAGTGATTTCCTTTGAAGCTGCTGTATACCAGAATATGTCAGAATGTTTGATAAAAACACCCTCTGCTGATTGTAATGAGGTATTGTACAGTATTGAGGGAGCATGCCATCAGCTTATCCACTGGAATGCAGGCTACACACTACCTATGGGTTCTAAGTGCCTAAGTGGGTTGAACTTGTTCAATTAGTGAGATAACCTTCAAATTTAATATATGCAACTTTCAAATTACTTCACTTGGCACCATGCAGGTTTTGTTTGCATTGAGAAAAATAATTAATAGAAGTTTTGGAGGGTTTTTTTTATGCAGCAGTATTTTATCTATTCTCAGGAGTCAAAGTTGGTGATTCAATCAGAAGTTTGGTAAATATTTTCCAATATCTAAAATAAATTTGGGCTGATGACACATTAAATCAGTCCCCATATTGGAAAACAGTAGGGAGTTGGAATTGATTTGACAAAAACTATGGTTATTTATGTTTTCATCAGCATATTGGATAAAATTGGATAGAATAGCCGCAAGAAGTATGGCAATTTATTGATTTCAATAAATCTCAATTTGTGCTGGTATTTGTGCGTTAGGAAGGCCCCGTGCAAAAGAGCAAAACTTTATACTCATCAGTGGTGTCGTCCAATAAAACTGGCAAATAACAGGAAATGCACTCTGAAACTTAACCCTACACTGGATCCATAGACACACAGGAACACTGGAGAAGGGAGATCTGCTGTAATGTTTACTCACCAAAGCAGCATTTCTTGCTATTACTAATGACAAGAACAAGGTGATTAGAACAGCACCCTGGATGTCTTGAGCTTGTGGAAGGAAAGCAAATAAACAAGAACATCTTCCTAAACACTGCACCAATTAATTTAATGCCTTTAAGGCTTTCAGAAGGACATGAGAAGTACTGCAGCATCATGTGGTTGCTTGATGGATCTGGAACCATGGAGGGCAAACATTACAAATTGTGTTAGAGATTGGAGATAAACAACTTTGGAATTTTCCAGGAATGTATTGAAATATCATTTGATATGATAAAGAATGTGTCAGAAAGGTTATGAATTAACCATTGTTTACACAGCATTGTGTTTGAGTTTTTTGGTTAAAAATTTATTTAATTGAAATGTTGCTTCAATTCACTCTGAAACGGTAGGGCTAAAAATTTCTTATTTTATTATGAAAGATTGAACTCCCCAATCCATGAATGAAAGGTCAAGGTTGAAAGCTAAATGACATATTTAACCAGTAGGGAACCATTTTGTGTCTTTATTCAGTTTCATAATGCAGTAATATTTCCTTTTAACTATTTTACGTCATGGGAATCTGAGATTAAATTAACAATTTTCAACAACTGGCAACTATATAACTAATAATCTGTTTTCGGATAATGCTTTATGCAGTATTCAGTGTATGAGACTAAGGCATTATACATTTAATGACATAAAATGCATATCAAGTCCAAATTATATTCTCCATGGAAAGCTTTTAAAATCCTCCCCCATCCAATTTTGCAAGAAAATGGCATTTGTTCTATATATAGGCTTCAGCAAATTGGATTATAGGGTGAGAAAGTGATAACTGTGTCTAGCAACCTAGCAAAAGGACTCTCAAGTTACAATAAAAGCCCATAACCAGATCCAGAAGTGTTCCACTGGGCTTGAAGGATACATTGCACAAGAAAATCTAGAACAAGTCCGTGCTGAAAGATGTCCAGGAAACAAATTTGGCGTGAAATAAGAATGTTTCTGAGAAGACTCAAGAAAGCACAGTTAAGCTGTAGCCATTGCTACTGCAGCATTGCATTTGGCTTGTGTAGCAGGAACAAGTATTAGTGAATCCCTCAGAGGAGTCAAACAGTAGTTAGGTTTCTGTCAAAGCTAATGGAGATTAAGGGCAGGCGATGTGCCAACTCCACCATTAAGTTGCACTGCACCAAAGGAAGAGTGACCTCATTGGCAAGCAGAAGTTCACAATGGTAGCGTAGAGCACAGCAATAGATAATGCAGACTGGTTAACCCAATGGAGATCATAACAGTTGAGGACACAAGTTGGGGAGATCTGATTCCACACACACACAATATAAGATAATCCAGTGTAAACAAACAAAGTCATATAGTAAGTATGTGTTCTATTATAGCTGCCAGAGACTGGTAACATAGCTTCATTGCAGACAGTCACAATAAGACAAGGATAGTTGGCCCCAATAAGACAAGGATAGTGGGCCCCAAACAATTCAAAATAATGGGCCCCAACAAGACAAGGATAGTGGGCCCAAATAAAACTAGGATATCCTGCTTTTTTCTCTGTTGCAATTAGATAGGATTCTTCTGTTTTAGCATATTTTTAAAGTACTCATTGAATAATCTTAGTTATTATAAAGTTGATGCAGCAGCAGTGAAGCACTAAAGAACGTCCTCATCAAAGTAATTTTGACCATCAAGTCATTGTAGTTAACTCCATGATTTATAGAGATTTTGAGGAACAGCACACACTGGCTAGTGGCGAAAGCAATGGAAGGTCAAGAACCTAGCCAGGAATTATGACATATCTATGACAGAAATTCTTGCATAATGGGAAGGACTTTGGAATCAATTTGGATTCTTAGAAATTAGATGTCATGCAGGCTGTTTTATTTGCTAGTAAAGGCCAAAAGATAATTACAGATGCTTCTTATAAACCTTCAAAACAGATTGCACAATAGAAAATCAGGGCCCACATACAGATTGCAAATGTCATGGTGCAAAAATTATTTCCATAAAATGTTATCAATCTAACATGCATGAAGATTCATATATGGGGTTTTTGACATGCAAGCAAATCTCAGTACATGTTAAGTTGAGCAGAAGCACTTGATGTGACATTCGCTTTTATAAATAGGAGAGTTTCATACAATGGTTTTTTATGACTGCATGGAATACTTTTCTGCCTGCTGAAGCTATTAGTATGCAAGCTGGTCTTATGAGAGATTGTGTGTCTTTTGCCAAGAGCTTGGAATGCTTGGTTGAACTGATGATTCCAATCTGTAGTCATCAAGTCACTATCTTACGCATTGGCCTCAGCAGCAGAAGCAACTCTGGCAAAGGAAAGGACTTGAACCATGGCAAAAAGAATTCTGCAGACACACACAAAAAGGCAGCAGAAAAAGAATTGCCTAGTAGCTTAATGAATAAATGGTTTAACAGGGGGAGACAGTGCTGGGAAGGTTTTATTTCTGGGACTTGATGAAAAAATCTCTTGTTATGTCGCACAGCCTTGATCAGGATTTATAGCTCTATTCTTCCTTTGCTAAAGGTCAGGTTCTTGGGGGAGGTTTAATATGGAAGATTTTTCTGATATTAAATGCTGCCTGAAATGTCTTTGTGTATATGCACTTGATAATCAGCTTCCTGGGTTTGATAACCACTATCAAAGAAGTATTGCTCTCTTTTTTTGTCAACATATCAGTGGGAATTATTGGAAAGTTGAAATTAAAAAGTCCCATGTTTTATAGACATGTTAATCCTGTAGATTAGATCAGCTAGTTGACAACTTTAGATACTAAAAATGAAAGACAATTAAGTGTATTATTTAAATAATGTTAGAGTGCATGTTCAATCTTTGAGCAACTGCAAAATTTCAAACAAAAAATTTTCCCTTTGGATTTGATATTTTGATATCCCTCTGTGTACAGGGCAATTTTTCATAGCCCTGGCAGTTTGTTTTTTCCCCATACACCATTGTTGTCATTTGGCACATAAAACAGGTATTTTAAAAGTGTTATCTATATTTTTTAGACACAACTTTATTAAGGTAAATTTTAAACAGAGTACTGATATCTTGTACAGGAAATGACACCTAGTGGGGTAATTATAACACCTGTATACAATATTTCATTACATGGTCAGATCTCTACAATTTATTTAAATGCTAATGCTATTACCAATTAATATACTTATTTTTATTATACTGGAAAAAAAAAAATATTTGTTCTGCAGACAATCCGAGGAATTCTTCTGCTTGTGAGACTAATGTTGTTGTAAAATTTAATTGCCAGAAACCGTCAAATGTATAAAGCTTTAGGCATTAATATGCAACACCAGTAAGTTCTACAGATAGGGAAACACCTCTTTCTCTACATCTCTCTTGCACACAGAACAAGTTAAATTGGTGTGACTAATTACCAAACAGGCTGGGAGAAAATAAAACATGTGTTATACAGAAAGTATTAAGGTGTAAAGAGAATTGTCGGGAGATACATGTATTAAAGTATTGCTGTAGTTGTTTGAAACTAATGAGAGTTGTGTGTTAAGAGAACTGTTAAATATATTAAAATTTTGGATTAACTTTAAGAATTATTAACATAAAAGAAATATTTATGGAAAACAGGTGTTTTAATATTCTCTGTTTTGCTCCTTTTCAGGTAATTAATGGACAGATTACAGGTAAGAAATAGATTCAACCCTGGCATTCCATAGGGAAAAATTAATATCTTATTGGAGCAATGTAAATATTAAGACATGGATTGTTCTCAGTGTCTTGTATGTGATTTAAGCATTCAATGCTTATTTTAAAAAAAATCAAAAAACAAATGATGATGAATTCCTTGAAATGTGTAAGCTGGCAGCCACTTCAGATAACAACAAATTTATGAGTTTATTTTGACAAAAAACTTGTGGAGTCATATTAAGATGAATTAGGTGTATCTGCATTGGTTAATTAAGCAGACCTGTCTGATCATTGTATTGCAATATAGTTGTAGATATAAAGAGTTCTTCAAGAAATATGTCAAATGAAGAATCAGAGAATAGGAGGATATTAGATTTGTGCAGATTTAACATAAAGGCTAAATCTACATAGATGTTACAGATGAAATAGATGTTTTATTGAGAAGTGTCTTATATACAAGTAATATTTGATAATATTTTAGGAATTTATGAGGGATTATAACCAAAAGTAGATTTATATGATGTGTCTATATCAGGTCTTTGGATGAAATATCATCCAATTGCGTAGCAGAATTTGTTAATATCATCAGAATGATGTCATCTTGTATTTCTTGGCAGGTGTTTTTTTTTTTTTTTTTTTACGTTTTATCTTTCTTTTGGATATTTATGTAGCAGTGTCTGTAGAGGCAGAAATCAAGTGGTAAAGTGCAATAGGTGGAGTCATTTCAAAGGATAGGAAAATAAAAATCAGCAGATTTAATTTTGACGTATTGTTTTTATTGGTGAATTTTTGTGTGGGCGGCTTGCTCAGATGCATCATGCATGGCTTCTGATAAAAATCCACTGATGAGTTTCTGATGCTTTGGCTCAGCCAGCAGCTGATTCCAGAAGGACCTCTTGTTTACCTGTTGTCTCTATCTCTAAATCAAAGGAAACAATACAGGTTTATCTCTAACTTGTTTGATGAAGGTTGCTTGTTGAAAAGGAAAGGATAATGTGCAACAGTGTTTATCATTAGGCCTCCCTTATCTCTCTATTGCCTTCCAAGTACAAGCGGGTTAACATGGGGTAATGATTACACACCTTGCTGTAATTGATGACATCACAATATATGACTCAATTGATATCCTCTGCACATTAGTGCATTGATTATAGGGGACGTTTATTTCATGAAGAATAATTCATTTGACATTTACTTAGTTCTTGGTCGTTAAAGCTTGTTCTAGCTAGCTTTTCATTGCTATTTCTGTATTCCTAGAAACCGCTGGGGTTTTCTATTTCTTGTATTGATTTCTTTCTTTTAGCAGCAAGTTTTTTCCCCTCATATAAATTCAAAGATGTCTTTTAAGGATGTGAACAAATGTACAAGCATGTAATTTGTGTGAAATCATCTGTTACAATGGTGTAAATTAATGGGCATGGTAGGTTACATGTGGGTTTTGACTATATCTGCTGACTGGAGTGCCTAGGCCAAAATAAAAATATTGTTAATTTGGTATTGCCTCCTGCCGCATTGAAATACCCCTCCGCTGATAAAATTTAATCAGCAAAAAATGAAGAACTTTTTTTATCTAGAGATGTTTATTTTTTAATTTTTAATTAGTTATGTAAGACTTCAAGTTTGAAAAACAAAATAAAAATGTCCTCCCTCCTTGGTCTAGAAACCACCAGGCGGCATTAGAAACAAACATTTTTTAAGGAAGGCCCTATTCTTTGTACTGTTACATATGCAATACATGTAACTTAAAGCATTTTTAAAAGTTATATGTACCAGTTTTTTGGAAATTAATTATTATTTATAGAAAGGTGCTATCAGAAAAACCTGTATAAAATAAAGAAACAGCATTCTGTTGGATGCTGGTTAGTGATGCAGTAAATGGTTATGATGTATACTGAGTGGGGATTCTTTTGTGTCCATTATAAGCAGCAGTCCTTTGACTCCTATCCTAGCATCAGATGACCAATGGTTGTCTGAACTCTCCTCAGAGGGAGGTAGAAACACTCTGTATTGATATTGCTTCAGTTTTATTATCAGTGTTTGTGATTTAGTTTTGGGCTATAAAGCTAGAGAATTGTCATATTTCTAAAGGATCGTAATGCCTGCCTATGGATCGAGGCTCCTTCTCTGCTGTTGTGAGGTGTGTATTATTGCTATAGATCAATGAACAACTTGTAACCTTCTGTGTGGAATGTGTTCTATTCAAGGTTTGAGTATACACTGTTTATAAGGGTTAGCAGAACGATGTCTGATGGATTTACTGGCCTAGGATGACGAGTCTGTAAGTTATTTTTTTCCCTGAGATGTAAAATGACAGTCTGGTCACCAACAGGTAATGGATTTGTCTATCAATGACCTTATTTCTGGATATATGATTAGTGCTAGCTCTTTGTATACTTTCTTCAAGTTTATTACACAGTTGTCATTGTTTTATTGATGTTTTACTGCATTTTTGTAGCCAAGTCTTCCTGAATCAAATTTGCATTAAGACAAGTTTTTTCTCTAAATCCTCATGACCTGTGCTAATCAGACTGGCAGGTTTTGTGTTATGGGTGATCTGATGCTGATCAAGCCAGAGGTTTTCTACATCAGTGATGATGGTAGGCAGACAAGTACCTCATTGTGGTGGGTCTGATGTTTAGGAGTCAGAGGTTAAATATCTGTAAACGCAGGTCTCTGATGAGTGATGCTAAAGGAAGAGGATTGACGTAAAAAGAAAGTTGGAGTACAGACAATGAATATGACGTAGAAGGAAAGTTAGAGCAAAGAAAATTTATGTTCAAGGTGCAAGTGTATAAATGAGGGTCAGGGTCATTAAAAGTGTGAAAAGCAATGATGCAAAATTACACAACCTTTGATTTAAAAATATCAGAAGTTTATATATCAATGGTGGAGGAAATTTTTACGTAACTTTCTAATTGCCTGCATGGTATTGTATAAGCTTGCTGCAGGTGTATCCTGTGTTTTTGGTGAATGTTTTAGTGGCAGCTCTTGATAAGATTGTTTTAAGGTTATTTGTAGCACATGAATGGATGTGTCAGCCATTTTTTGATATGATGTCAATGTAACAGAATTTCCTCTTTGATTTTTAGCTCACCTGAGCTGAAGGGTTAATTTTTTTGCTGAAGTTTGTGCAGTTAGTTTATGAACAAGCTCAATCGAAGATGTTTGGGAGGTTTAAGTTTATTCAAATCATGACTCCTATGTATAAGCAAAGAAATTCTAATGAAAATGATGTAAAATTGATATTGAATCAAGCTATCATTCAGATTTTTCCAAAAATAACCTACAAGGGGTTTTAGAAGAATATGCATGTATGCACTTAGACAGACTTTTGTGTTGTTGTTGTAAGGAAAGTATTAAGCCTCTTAGGGTAGTGTTTTGTGGAGGTGAGCCATGAGGCCCAGTGGCCTTTTGTTCTGGTGGAATGTTTTGCCGTTTTGCTCATTCTTGTCTATCTCACAAAATCATGGCTGTAGCCTGGTAGGAAGTAAAGCTGGGAGGATGTGCTAGTTAATGGGATGATGTAATTACTGTGTCAGAGATTTTACCTTGATGTAAAGCATGAAACGAGCCTAGATGGACATCATCTAAATCTGAAACTCTTGCCCTAATTACCCGTTGGCAGTGTTGTCTAGTCATAGTACAGGTTCAGCGGGAGAATGTAGCTGACCTTCTTTTCACTTCTGTCATTTAGGTCTGCAATGTTTCATACAGGTGCAACTTAGTTTTTCTTGGCAACATCTGCTTTGCTTTTCAATGGTTATCAATTTTAGTTATATCATTTTGAGACATTACATTGAACACAATTAGTGGTCGTTTAATTGAAAATAAAAAAGTGCAATTCATCATAACTCTACAAAATGCAAGCAAATCTTAAAAAATTGTTTGATACTACTCATGCTGAAGTGAAATCTAGACATCTCAAGATATGAAAGCCTTCAGCTAACATGCTGCTTTCTCTGTCATAGATGTAAAATTAAAAATGGGTAAAGAACTGAGGAAATCCAACAGAGAAATGAATAAATGATCGTATTTATCATTGTCTGTCTGTACATTTTTCAACCGGAGCTCAAACAAACGGTTTTTGCCGGAAGTGCATGTAAACTAGCTGTGTATAAATTGCAGAAGAGTCATTTTATGTTGTCTCGTGTTATGTTTCCATATTGAACAATATCTTTTCACATTTAATAATTTAATAATAATAATGTGTTTGATTATCAAGTCAGTGAGGAAGATTAAATTTCTTTATCGATTTGTGGAAGTTTTGAAATAAACCAATTGGAAGGAAGCATGAAAAGAAGATATGGAAAGTGAGAAAATTAATCAAAACCAGTGCATACATATCAATCGGTAAACTACTGAAGTCAATAGCCTTTTCTTTAAAAAAAAAAATCGAACTACGTATGTGCACAGAAAGTACAATATATTTGTTGATGTACTCATTTTAGAAAGGACAATATTATTGTTAATACACGTATATGGAGGATAGTTTACATCAGTCGGGGGTTCCTGTCATATTCACTGAAACGCAAATACATCCCACGTAGAAAGGCGCTGTTTTAGCAGCATATGGTTCCACTTCAGAACCGATTATGAGGGGATTAACACTGCTCTAGAACCCTCTAGAATTACTACGTAGTGCTCTATTTTGTTCATAGCTACATGTTCCAGAGAGTTCAGGAATTTTCTGTAATGTCAGTAACGTACTCAATATTTCATCGCGGTCACTTAAGGTCAGAAGTGACCTATCTTCCATTATTTTTTATTTTTCCTATCTATGAAATGTGAAGATTTCCACTACGTAATTCCAAAATTATATTTTCATATTTCATGATATTTTTCTCTTTGGATATATAGTTTCAATTGAAAATATATATACTATGACTTTATTTAAAAAAAAAAGGGCACTCAGTTGCATATTGCATGCTGTTAGAAGAAAAATTCAAAATATTCGAACTCCAAAAATTGCTTGGTAATGCACCCTGAATTTTGGGCATGAACAGGTTAATAAGCAAATAAAGTAGAAACAATCCATCAGGGAAAATCATAAAAGAACTGAAGAACTTCGCATGTGTCCTTAATTGTCCTCTAGTTCTTTATCTTACTGGCTATCCAGGTTTCATTGCCCATTCCAATCTGCTTTGTCAATTAAATTTCTGTTTTTGTTCCTAGATTATTGTCAATTAAATTTCTGTTTTTGTTCCTAGATTAATGTCCTCAAGTTTCCTTTTTTGCCATTTACATGCTATCAAAGGTTTCAGAGAATCAATTTTTTTCTTTGAGCTAAATGTCTTTAAGGATTTCTTTGTCAGTGAAAAGTGCTTTATGTTGGTTGTGTCAGTTTCATGTCCTCAAAGACTTTTTTTGGTCAGTCCCACAACCTTAAAGATTTTTTTGTCAGCTCTGTGTCCTCAATGTGTCTTATTTGTCAGTTGAATTTCTCTCCTCAGGTTTCTGCTTTGTCATGCAGATGTTATGGTTTCATTGCCTGCAGATTTCATAAAAGCAAGGTTCTTCAGATGTTCGTCTCCAAAATGGACACAATATGTAAACTCTATTGTGCTTGAACTGTTGTTGTGATGATTTATTTTGTATGAGTAAGATCTTACTGCGTGTGTAAGGATGAATGCCTTCTTAATGGTCCATATTCAGCCATTGTCCACCAAGACATCTATTGAATGATAGAGAGATCAATATAGAATCACATGACTTAAATTGATAACTATCTCTCATGGAACCACTGCTAATGCAAGTTTTATTTTTAATCATAACTTTTGGTGAAAAGCATATATATTTGCAAAAAATCATTAATCTTTCTCTAATAGCAAAAGCATAGGGAATAGATAACATCTACACAACTTTATTTCCTTCACTGCAGGACAAGTCAGACAGAAGTGAGAGTAATCTGACTTTTGTAAGCTAAGTTCCTCAGAGTGGCTGCATTTTATATACCCTGTACTTCAGAATAACCTTTATCATGTTTTGGAAATCTTTTACGAGTACAATACATTGATGTTATACCCCCTTCAGTACTATTGTAAATGTGTTCTTGTTTCTGCAGGACCTTGGCACAGTGGGATAATTGACAAGCATGGCCGAGGACCAGGTAGATGGACCGGGGATGTCCCGGCCCCGGGATTCCAGCTACGGGGTGGACGTGATGGAGCTCCGCAAAATCATGGAGCACCACAAGAAGGAGGGCTACGACTATGTACAGGAAAAGTACGGAGGAGTGCTGGAGCTGTGTAGACACCTGTACACCTCACCTAATGAAGGTAAATGTCTAGACACCTATACACCTCACCTAATGAAGGTAAATGTCTAGACACCTATACACCTCACCTAATGAAGGTAATTGTCTAGACACCTGTTAACCTCATCCAATGAAGGTCATTGTGTACACACCTGTACACCTCACCTAATGAAGGTAAATGTCTGCACATCTGTACACCTCACCTAATAAAGGTTATCGCCTAGACACCTGTTCACCTCATTCAATGAAGGTCATTGTCTAAACACCTGTACACCTCACTTAATGAAGCTAAATGTCTAGACACCTGTATACCTGAGTTATTAAAGGTAACTGTCAATGCATCTGTACACCTCTCCTAATGAAGGTAATTTTCTAAATAGCTGTACACCTCACCTAATGAAGGTAATTTCTAGACACCTGTAAACTACCCCCAGTGAAGGTTAATGTTGACAGTGGCAGGGGTTTTCCTTGCTTAGTTTTGGGTCCGTTTACTGGACCCATTCCCAATCCAAAAATCACTGATATTTTCCCAAATCCAGATCCATTTTTACCAATCAAGTGTCAATAATTTTAATTATCAGAACATGTTCTTCTGGTAAATAAAATGCAACTTCAACAGCTTTTTTTTCTTCATTTTTGTTTATTTTTTGTTTATTAATGGGCATAAATAATGGACCAACTAGGGACGACTTCATTGACATATTTGCTTTCCGTAACTTCGCCAGAATTTCCTCATCCTGTGCATTGATTTCAACCAATGTTAGTTGCTTTTAAAGTGATGATTTTTAAATTTGGCAGTTTATAATTGGTTAATAATTGTGCCAATTAAATGCTAAAACTATCATAAAATCGTAAATCTGCAGTTATTCACAAAATTAAACAGTTTCTCTGTATAATGGTGGTAATTGGGTCAAAGGGTAGGACTAATACCCCCAAATGCAAATATCATTGCCATATTGCAAAAACTTATTTTATGTTTGTCAATTGGCTTACACAATTAAGAAACACTTCATCTATAAAAGGTAAAAATGTATGAATTTAATTAACTTTTACAAATTGGAAAACTTTTAGAAATTTGGAGAAAAAAGTATTTTCTTTTAATCTTTGAATGTAAGTGTGTGTTTGCTTCAATTTTATATCAGGAACACTTATTATCTAAAAATGAAGTTTAAAATCTGTAAATATCATTGTTCCATCATAAAATAAATTAAGTCTTCTAAACTTCTCACTAATTTCTGTGGTTGAGAAGTAATAAAGTATAAAATTTTGCCATAGGTTCGTCCTCAAATAAAACTAGTACGTTTTTGTAATGTTCCCAATTTGAACAGTTTGCGGATCAATTTTCCCAATTCCACGGACCTTGGACCCAGTTTAAATAACAGTAGGAAAACCCCTGACAGTGGTCACTGTTTAATATGTTTTTAATGGGTATCTCAAAATTCTTGTAGTATTGTGATAAAACCATTGTACAATTTTGAATTGATTGGCAGCAGATCTCTTAGGTCCATGAGCAGTGTTTTTATGATAAAGAACCGAGTCCATCCCATCGTAATACTCTAATAGACAAGCTTGCACAGAGTGAGGGATGTGGGGGGAGGTACAGTAGATGCTCTACTGATGTGGCTGGCACCCCAGGGGCTTCTTATCACAGACAGAAAAAAACACAGTAAACATAGGGAAGACAAAATCACCATCCAAACCATTTAGATAGATAACTCTAGGCTTGGAGACTCTGCAGGCTGGGATTCTCTCTCAAGTTTTATTGCTCCAGCTATGTTAAATGCAAGGTACAGAAAAATTACCCATTTTAAGCCAGTGTTTAGCTTTGTTCTGATTATCAGCGTGTGTAATTATTTTTGCTCCATCTGTGTTGATCTTTCATCAGTGGCTGAGAAAATAAAAAAGTTCAGACTACCAAGTGAATGGGTCTGTAAAAGAACCCATGTTTTCAAATTAATCTAATTCATTCTTTTTGTTTGTTTTTAGTGTTAAGATTGGAATATAAACAGTGTATATCTGGAAACGAAAAGGAAAAAAATGCTTGAAAAATATATGAATAGTGAATATATCCTCTACACCCTTTCTCAACAGAGAGAGAGAGAAAGAGAGAGATTTATTTTTAAATGCTTAGATTTGTGTGGATCATTCACTCAGAATTCAATTAGAATTCAATAGTGCAGAAAAATTCATAATTTATACCTCAAATCACTTAAAGCAATTACTGAGTTATTTTTTAATGAGAAAATTACATGCTTCTGCTATCAATTTGTTTATGGTTTTTGGGGTTATAATTCATTGGAGATGAATTTAGAGCCAAGCAGAGTGTCATATTGATTTTGTTTATTATCATAATCTTGTGTCTCTCTATTGGACAATGGAGTATCTTGCTATTAAAATGAAGCAACCAGGCAAGGAATCTAACTGGTAATTTGTCACTCAAATGATTGTCTGTTCTTACTGATCTCCTCCTAAATATTAAAGCCCCTGTGGCTTAGAATTCATGAAGGGTTTGGTAGTCATCCCCAACACAAACTGGGATCTTGAGGGATGCTTGGAGGGCACTGGCCTAATGATTGCCCAAGCTTTATAATTAGACGTATACTTCTTACAAACTGAATTGCTCCAAGGAAACTTCCCTGTGAGCCAAACACACATTGATTATTTTTAATGAAAAAAAAAATCGGGGGGAAATCCGGGGGTTTCGATCAATGCAGTTCCGCATTTTCTTAATTACTCTTAAGTTATATCCAATATACCCACAGTTTATTCATTGCTAGGTGAAAAAAAATTATGGACGGTTGATGAAAAGTTACTTGTACATTGAATGTAGAAACTGACGAACAGTGTGTCCATGGGAGACTGTTAGTAAGGGCAATGGGTCTGGACAAAATGTCAGCCCTATAATACGGGCCTACAAAAATGTTCATGCCTTCAAATTTGATTGTAGTCCCTCCGTAATAAAGGCTGTCAATCCCCCTCGAACTTTCAATTAGGACCCTTCAGTCCAGATTATTATTCTGGTCACAAACCAGAAAACTTGTCAAATTTGGACTGAACTTGAACAGAATTACAAATGCCCTTGCAACAAGAAAGGAAAAAGATCAATTTGCATGTTTTTAAAGATGTACGTGTATATGGCTTTGGATAATTGTAATTTGTATAGTTTTGTTTGTAAAATCATGAAAATTGATTTTGATGAGTCAAA
This sequence comes from Magallana angulata, assembly GCF_025612915.1. NCBI lineage: Eukaryota > Metazoa > Mollusca > Bivalvia > Ostreida > Ostreidae > Magallana > Magallana angulata. Next base: position 12,038,258 of record NC_069118.1, read on the forward strand.
AAGTTGTTCATTTTTTTAATGTAATTTAGCTTTAATTTGAGATGTTACATTAAATATTTTGAAAAATGGCAATATCTGTGCTCTTCTTTGTCTGCTGAATAAAGAATGAAACATTGTTATAGAAAGTGCCAGGTACAGGTTATTTGAATGTAATCGACGATTCTTGTATCAAGTTTATGATTAACTTTTGAAAATGAGCTCCTTGTAAAATATCAGGAAAGAAAATGACTTCACTCTAAGCGTGAATTTAATATAAGAGTGTTCACTGTAGCCATGTTTGACTGTACTGTTTGGATTACAGGTATATCTGGTTCCCCAGTCGACCTGGAGGACCGACGGAAGACGTTTGGGTCCAACGTGATTCCCCCCAAGCCCCCCAAGACCTTCCTACAGCTGGTGTGGGAGGCCATTCAGGATGTGACCCTTATAGTTCTGATAGTTGCTGCTCTTATCTCACTAGGATTATCATTCTATCCAAGATGTGAGTATTTAAGGAATAAGGAATCATTCTTTCAGTATTTTGAGGTGATAATTTCGGTTGAGGCGAATTAAATTAAATCCAATAAAGCCCAAAGGGCTTTATGATAGATTTGATCACGCCCTGTCCGAAAACACCACCTCATAATATTAAAAAAATTGTTCCTTATTACTTATATATTTATATAATTGATTAAAAATTTGGACTTAAATAAGCGAACTCTGCTTGCGCCCAATTATATGTCATTTGTATTTATTGGTCGGGGTAGTACAAGATCAATACGTAGTGTATCACAGGCAAAGACACTGAAAAATGTAAATATATGGCATAAAAGTTGCTACTGATTACTCATATCAGAAGATGTGAATGTCCACGCAATGCTGCTCGACATACATGTTAATGCACACAGAAATATTTCAAAAACAGTACAGTTTTACCAGTATTCAGTCACTGCAAATTGTTTTAAAAACCTGTGCCACTAAGAGGCAGCGCTATATTAAATTTTTCTTGGGGGAAGGGGAGCAAGGGTGAATATATCAAAATTAGTTAGTCTCCAGTCTTTAAAATATCCATAGACTCATTTCATTGAATCATTTGCTAGCCAAGTGGATTATTAGACATCACAAGTATACGTTCTGTAGAGATTAAGAGACTGAACGAAGAAGCTTGCATTGAAAAATAGCATTGTAAAATTCTGTAATACATTGGATAATACATACAAATGTCAGTTTTATAGTATATTATTGAAATGTATGTCCCCTGTTTGTTAGCAGATGTATTTATGTGTCTGTTGGTTTATGTTCTCTCATTGGGAGCAAAAAGCTCTTAAATTTACATTAGGCCATCTTCCTTTCAATATATGAAACCACATTCCAAATTGATGCAGGAAATGTATGCCGACAGTTCCCCCCATCCATCTCCCTGGCTTTGGGATCAGTGTACGGTCGTGAAGCACTCCCTTATGATCTCTTATCAAACATCCACTGCGTACCCATGCAATCTCACAGATATTTCCAAAATGTCAGGACGCGGTAATAGCCATGGAATACAGCATTTTTGTAGGAGAATGAAGGCCGCTGTCTTGATTTATTGTCTATGCTGCTTCTTCCGAACTTGTAATATTGTTTTATATTCATAAATCTACGAGAGGGCCCAGCCATCAAGATAGCAATGCATCGGTCCGGTATTACACTGTAACATGCAAAGAGCATTGTACGATTGGTTTGGCCAGCTATAGCACACAGGTACCTCAGTCGGCCTTTGTTTTAGATCACTATTGATTTTACATAAGACTCTCATCAAACAAACTTAGAACGGAGAGCAACAGATCATTAAGAAGCTCAATAAGGAAGGATTAAGTCCATATTTCAATTTGTCAAACAGAAATAAATTGGATATACATTGCAACTTCAGCTGAATAAGGAAAAAAAAAATTTTTGGCTTCCATTTATTTTAAGGGTTTATGTACGTATAAGGCGGTATATTGTCTGTCTTTATTGAATATTAAAGCCCACACTATGATCAAAATCATGATGTCAAGTTTATTTTTACTGTCTTTTAACGGGAAGTTGAATGCAATTGGGATAAACTTGGCACTCGTGGTATAAAGATATATATACCATACTAGAGCATGGATAAGTACATTGTTTCCATACATCTCAGTCATATCATTTCTTATATTCTACAATGCAAAGAGCAAATATACCTTGATTTTTGTAATTATTCACATGTATAGATTAATTAAAAAAAATATCTGAAGAATCCTAAATAAGAAACCTCAGAATCTGTTTGTTTGGTGTTGTTGGTATTTAACAATTTATGATGGTTTTAATTTTAATAACCTTTTGATCGGAGATGTTTCTGCAAATATTCCACAAATATTAAATCATTGCCGACATTATTGATATATGAATAAGATAAATATATCAGGTATATATAAAAATGTGAAATGTACCAATATAGAAATTAATGAAATTTTCTCAATATGAAATTAAAAGTTTGCATTGCTGTGGAATCATTAGATTTGTTCAGTATTTAATATAAGAATTAGACTTATACAGATTCTAACAAAAGGAAAAGAAAGATTTTTACAGCATATTAAATGTAAATGAAAGATTTATACAGTTTTGATAAAAAATAAAGATTTCTACAGTATCTTATTAGGAAATAGAATACTTTTTGCAGTATCTCATGTGGAAAATCTGGACTTGTGACATAATTTATCTGATATGAAGAAGGGTCACATGGGCATTGCTTGCTGCCTAATCCATTTATTTAATACATTCACATGAAAAAATATGTTCAAATCAAACCATATTTTATCTGCTGATTTCTCTCCCTTTCAGCGAAGAAAGATAAAATCCTTTTAAATACAGTATTTTAATTTTAAAAAAATTTAAGAGATTTCTACAGTATCTTATATGGAAATAAAAAGACTTTTTGCAGTATATATCTCGTGGAAAATTGAGACTTGTGACATATTTCATCTGTTGATTTCTCTCCCTTTCAGCGGAGACAGAGGGTGGCGATTCATCGGAGTCGGAAGCGGGGTGGATAGAGGGCGTGGCCATTCTAGGAGCCGTGTCGGTGGTAGTGCTAGTGACAGCGTTCAATGATTATCAAAAGGAGAAGCAATTCCGAGGACTTCAAAGCAAAATTGAGCACGAACATCAATTTTCTGTGATTCGTGGCGGGCAGGATAAAAATATTCCAGTAGGAGAAATGGTTGTAGGGGATATAGCTCAAGTTAAATATGGTGAGTGTGTGTGAATACTGGGGGTCTTGTGTTTATGTATTGTTTTGTTAATATAAGCTATTGATACATTGTAAAATTACTGTACCATCTTTTGTCCGCAACCACTGAAAAGAGCTAGGACTAATAAGAGAGACATTCTTGAATGCGATAGTATACAGAAGATCTATGTCATGTTGTTCAGGCTTAAGTTGAATATGGGTCAATCAAGAACTGAAATTCATTGAGGACCTTTATATGGTAAAAATTGCAATCTTCGAATGGTTTAGTAAAAGTTGATAACTCTCTTCTACTGCAGCACTTTGAAACATTATTTACTGAGGATGCAATGCATGAATTTCTAAAGGTGTTAAGAACAATTACCTTAAGAATTGTTATAGAAAAAAATATGACATTGAATAGGGATTGGCAATATTAAAATGGGTGTCTATCATTTTGTCAGATGAATGAAGAGAAAATCATTTTTAAACCAAGGGGGAGCAACTCTTCTTCATTACAACAATAGTTTTTTTTTTGTTCTCAGTGGGAGGGACTTTTATGGATCAGCCGCAATTTGTTTTTTTTTCCTTGTGGTTTTGTTGAGCTGTCTTGACTTGTATTATCGATAGTCTTTTCCTACTGATCAGAATAATTGAAATTTTCTGCGGTGGAGACAAAACAAGGATGGAAACAGGTTAACCAAGGAAGCTGATTGATTTAAAGTCTAATAATTGCCGCTGTCCCAAAAGTAATGAACACTGATTGTCTGTGGCAGAATAATGAATGGAAAGGGGGTAGGGAGAACTAATTTATAGTGCTGCTTATTAGATGGTAAGAGAGGAGGGAGGGGGGGGGGGGGTGTGAGCAGGGAGAGCTATTATGCTATATAGTGTCTATTGAATGGAAAAAGGGCAAGGAGAACTATATACATAGTGCTAATTGAATGGAATAGGGGCCATTGAGAGCTAATATAGAGTGCCTATTTAATGAAAAGGGGGGGGAGGGAGGCTAAGGTGAATTTGATTACCTATTAAAAGAAAAAGGGGCATGCAGGAGCAAGCTTAGAGTGTCTGAAGAATGAGAATTAAATGGGACAGGGAGTGCTAGTTTTAGATACATTAAAATTGGATTGGGGCACAGGGGCCAAGCCCGTTTTAACTTTAATTTCAATGTAACCATATCTTTATTTATGGTTACATTGAAATTAATGTTAAAACGGGCTTGGCCCCTGTGGATTGGGGCATTGAGATTTGATTTTGAAAGCCTAGTTAATTAAAAAGGGATAAGGAGGGCTAGTGAGAGAGCCAACAAATGGAAAGGGAGCTCATATTGAGTGCCTTATGAATGGAAAGGGGGGCGAGAAGAACTAATTTTAGATGTCTAATGAATGGAAAAGAGGAGACAGAAAGCTAGTTTTGAGAGCCAAATGGATGGAACTAGTACAGATAGAACTTACGTAATGAAAGAGGGACTGGTTAAACAAGAACTGTTCAAGATAGAAAGATGTAGTTGTCACATTGAAAAACTTTAGAGAATCATTATATAGAGTAAGAAATCTGGGTCATTCAAAGGGCAGTAATACATGCTTTACAATATCCTACTACAATGCAGATTATTTTTGGAAGGTGTAGTAAAATGGTATATATTTTTTTTTTGGCATTTGTAGTTTACATCCTCAATACAAGGAACTAATTTTGTTGACCTAGCACTGGTCAAAGTATCTTGCCATATATTCTATGTACATTATATACTAGATATTTGATTTTGAGGAAATTGGCTAAACTGCCATGGCAAAGATTGAAAGAAGAAACTTGTTGAGCACAGATTGTTTAATAAACAGGTTCATGAGGTGCATATGCTTGGGTGATATTCTTCTATCAAGAAATCTGGCCCTGATGTTTCACATGCACAATATTGACACCGTAAGGGAGTTTCGATTTTTACCACCAGATTCAGTTCTCCACAGTATTCCAGATAGAGGAGTATTCCTGTGGTGGAATTTATGACCTTAACACTGATCAGTGATGTGCAGGATGAGGATGTTGCAGAAGGAAGGATCTGCAGGCTATGGGGGAATCTTCCCTTGCAGTGCTGAAGCACTGAGCACACATTGCAGTCATTGATGTAGAACTACTGTACAAACAAATGCATAAGCTCGTGTTGACTGCCATTGTAACAGGGGGCCTCAGTATAATATACTGATCAGAGATATTGATCCCAAATCCCGCTCAATCAGGATTGGATTCCTGGTCCCAGAGGGAACAACAGCCAAGAACTACAACAGACTAATAAATAGAAAAGATGGTTTCTGTCACTTTTATGTAGGCTTTATCTACCAGTGAAGAAGAAAAAGATTGATTCTAATGAATCACCATCGTTTTACACGCTCATTATTGAAGTTGAGTGCTTGATAAGAAAGCCCTTTTGATTGTCGCCTCCTTCTCGGCTTTTTGTGGGGATGTCAGCAGTTTTTTGTCAATATCAAGGCTGCCAATTTGATAGATCTTAGAGTTTTTGCCCAGTTATGGGCTCCTGCTGATGGACATGCTTCTCTCTTTAATGTGAGCTAAGTGTTGATGATACACAATCTGTGGCATAGGACAGATAGGATTTTTGCAATTTTTTTATGGAAGCCTGTTACATACAACCGGAACTGAGCTAATGTTAGAGATATTAATTAAATTTTTTTAGCATTTCCAAAAACTTTGCCTTATTTTTTTGTTTCAGTCAATTAAGATTTAATTAGTTGATGACAAGAATGAAAAGATAAAAAAAATTACAGGACGCACCTGGAATGTAATGAAGAAAGCAATATAATCATGGCTGGTAGATGTGCTAAATTGTTTGAACCTGTAACCAATTTTTCATTTTAATGACAAGTTCAACAAGATAAAAAGCTGATCAATTTTCAAGGTTGTTGAATGAGACCATATGTGCATAAATTATATAATCATGTAATTGTGGTCTAATGAAATCTGATCAAAGTACCTATATACACACTAGCAGAAAATGAGAAGCACATAATCCTGATATTTTATTTGAATTAAGCTGTTTCAGCAATAACAGTGACAGCTAGTAGCCAAGTAATGGATGAAATATTTTATGAGAAAATCCATATCATATGTCAGAATATCATGGCTTCGCATCCAGTCGCAGGAGTGCTTGAAATTAGTTTATTTTATTACAAAAATCGCAAAATTACAGCTTTTATTTCAGCATGTGGGCGCACACATCAATTTTTTTCCTCTCAAAAAAATTATTACAAAATATAACTGCAACAAAATATAACTGCGATTTTTTTGTTTTGGAAATATGATCTTGCAGTGTCGCATTCTTGTTTAAGTTGTGTCTAATGTCTGTTCTCTTCATTTCTTTAGGTGATTTGTTACCAGCAGATGGATTAATAATTCAAAGTAATGACTTGAAAGTTGACGAGAGCTCCCTAACGGGAGAGTCAGACCATGTAAAGAAAGGGGAGAAGACCGACCCTATGATGTTCTCAGGTGAATCTCAATACTAGAGCAATCAGTCTGTACCTGTAATAGCATAAGTACATGACCTACTTGTTTGGTTTCAGGTAATCAGTCAAATTACCTCAGTGGACTGACAAACATTTACAGTAGCTCAGATTCCTTTATCCAATTATCTGTTCTCAGTAGTTACTGTGTAAACTTAAAGAATAAAAAAGGGGCATGACTATATATGATATATATATTATTCATTGGGGGGGGGGGGGCTGTGATAAGTGGTGTATCATTTCCATAAGAGTGGAGAATGGGGAAAAAAATTTTCCATCCTGGTCCATACCATTTGTTTTCAAGAAAAGAAGGAAAATATACCATTCAAAATATAAAGTTAATTTTACTATTCATCGAAAATATGTGTCACGGGGTCGTTATTCCTCGTACAAAATAAATAAATAAAAGGATGGTCCAGTTTCCAACATTACTTTATTATGGCATTCGTGAATAATAATGATGATAAGAAGGTGACCTGAAATGAAAACACTCATACAATTGACGCATACATTTTTATAATATTTAGATATTTTAATTTTAAGATAAAAACAATTAAAGAAAGTATTTCTCACCAAATTCGCCTTCAGTAAAACTTAATAGTAATAGTTTGAAACTAGTGACAATCTCAAACTATTAAATCAGACCAGTTGTAAAACTGTCTCTGTCTGCTGGCAAACGAGTTATGTTCTAAAATCATGGTGCAAAGCATTATAAATTAAGTGTTATCACTCACACTTGCGCACTGACCATACACACCCATGAAAACCTGTTTTTCCACTACCAAATATAGACATACAGTAGCTATTACCGTATTTGGTAAATCACAACCCAAAATAACAAAATCACGTGACAGAACACGAATACCAGTCAAACACGAGTAAACTATGAATGAGTTAATAATGAAATGTATGGATGAATGAATGAGTAAATAAATGAATTACTAAATACTAAATTATACTCAATTGTATCCCTGTGACATTCTCCCCCACTTAAATAAAATGTCTCCTGACATTTCTTAAGGGAGAATACTGAAAAGAATCATAACCTCTCCAAATCATATAACTTAATATTGTTACTAAATATTTAAAATATATATCATTCATATTAGAATAATATCATGTTCTACCGTCTATGACATATTCTATTGACAAAATCTAACTAAATCATCTTATCAACACTAAAATAATTATACCACATTCTACTTATACTACAAAATTAAAAACAAATATTCAGGAAAATATGTAATTAAAATACAACACAATATGCGATTCTGTCTGCAGAATTTCACTATTCTGTCTGCAGAATTCCACTAATCTACCTGTGACATTCTCTCCTTGTCATACATACCAGACCTGAGTTTGTTGGGGAGATACCCAGGTACCATACCTTTCTGGGGGTTTTCTAACCCTTTCAGACCTCCTTGGTTCCGTTATTTCCGGTGTTGGTGATTCAAACGTTGTTGTTGAATTTCTTGTGATAGATGACCGACCAGTTGAATGAGATGATCCCATTGTGGAGTACTGCCGAAAACTATCATATGAATCTGCCGTTGATTTTCTTTCTGAAATACTAAAATTTCGTTTAGTTTTACCTTTCCTTTTTCTGATGATAGTTCCTTCATCACTGGATTCTGATTCTGAAATATCTGATTTCTTTGTTGATTCTTTTTGCTCTGGTCTTGGCATCTTCTCAGTTGACTCTATATTTGAACTAGAAGATTCAGTTATGCACATAAAAGGCAATAAAAGATTTCTATGTAACGTTCTTATTTTCCCAGACACCTCATTTTTGACTCTATAAACTGGAATGTTTGAAACAGGCTGTTCTACTACAACATACGGGTCTCTCTCCCACTTATCTGAGAGTTTGGCTTTGCCTGAAAACACTAACATTTTTACTAACACTCGATCACCAATATCTAGTTTCTCAAACCTAACACCGTGATCATAATTCTCTTTATACCTGTTCGAGTTCCTTCCGATGTTACCCCTTGCCATCTTGTAAGCGTAGTGTAATCGTTTCTTTAACTTCTGGGCATAGTTTTCTCTACTTCTTACCTTTTCTTGTGAATCCTCTAATCCAAGATAGGCATCGATGGCTAATCGTGGATTCCAACCAAACATAAGGTAGTGCGGGGAAAAGCCTGTAGTCTCGTGCTTTGTCGCGTTATAAGCGTGAACTAATGGTAAAACGTAAGTTTTCCAATCTTTCTTCTGCTCATCGTCGAGTGTCCCCATCATTTTGAGAAGCGTCTGATTAAATCTTTCTACCTGACCGTTACCCATTGGGTGATACGGCGTCGTTCTACTCTTCTTTACTCCGGCAATCTTGCAGAGCTCCCTAATAACACTACTCTCAAAGTTTCTCCCTTGGTCGGAATGTATACGCTCTGGGAAACTATAGTGGCAGATAAATTGCTCATACAGTACCTTTGCTGTTGTTGATGCCAGTTGATTCCTGGTCGGAACAGCCATTGCGTATCTCGTAAAGTGGTCTGTTATTACAAGTATATTTTCATACCCACCTTTTGACTTCTCCAGAGTAAGAAAATCAATACAAACAAGTTCCAGAGGTCTTGTTGTATGAATGGACACCAATCCAGTTTTTGGTATATCTCTTGTCTTGCTTCTTACACACCTCTCACACTTTTCTACCTTGTCAACTACATCTGCATACATATTGGGCCAGAAGAATCGCTGTTGAACTAACCAGTAGGTTCGATCTCGCCCTTGATGACCCATGTCATCATGCAGTCCTATGAGTACACTACTCCTATACTTACCAGGAAGAACTAGCTGACGAACTTCCTCTCCTGCAATCACCGCCTTTCTTACCAAGATTCCTCTCTCAACCACCAGTTGTCTCCATTCCCTTAAAAGTAACCTGACTGGTTCTGATTCCTGTTGCAGATTATTACCAGATGGTTTGACCCCACCGTTTAACAGATCCTTGACTCTACTAATAACTTTATCCTTACCTTGTTCCTCTCGCCAATCGATGTTGCTAAGCTTCTGCGGTGTTTCATCGACTTCTTCTGACTTCAGCTTCATTGACTTTCCAATTACACAACTCTCCGCTAGAGGGTTAACCTTTACCAATGCAGCTAGAGAAATAGCTTTAACCACATCCGAAAACAGTTCTTGTTGTGGTGGATTTCTTGATAACCCATCTGCATCTCTATTGAGCTTACCTGATCTATATGTAATATTAAAATCGTAAGCTGACAATGATGCCAACCAACGATGAGAAGTAGCATCCAGCTTGGCTGTTGTAGTAACATAGGTTAGAGGATTATTATCAGTCCTTACCTCAAAGTGATTACCATACAAATAATCGTGGAATTTGTCTACTACAGCCCATTTCAAACATAAAAACTCCAGTTTATGAGCTGGGTAATGTTTCTCTGGTTGTCTTAAACCCCTACTTGCATAAGCAATAACTCGCTCAATACCATCATGTACTTGATATAGAACAGCCCCCAAACCATCTGAACTCGCATCTACGTTCAAGACAAATGGTTGGGTAAAATTGGCGTAAGCAAGAATAGGAGGATTTGTAAGCTTCTGTATGATCAAATCAAAAGAATCCTGTTCTAACTCACCCCATTTCCACTCTGTCTTCTTTCTCTTCCTTGCGTTTTTCTTTGCTGCTTTGTGTGTTGGTTGTCCAATCAGTAGGTCATTCAAGGGCTTGACTATTCTGGCATAGTCCTTGATGAATCTGCGATAATATCCTGTGAAACCTAAGAAAGATCTTAATGACTTCACATTACACGGAATCGGCCAATTCTTTAAAGCAGATGTTTTATCAGGATCAGTCATAATCCCCCTTTCAGACACTACATGACCTAAGTACCGAACTTGACTTTTAAAAAATTCGCATTTCTTTGGATTTAATTTCAACTTATAGTCATGCAATCTCTGAAAAACAGACTGTAACCTCTCAATATGTTCCGTGAATGTACTGGAAAATATAAGGATATCATCAAGAAAAAGTAAACACTCTTTGAGATTCATGTCCCCCATGCAAGTTTCCATAAGTCTTTGGAATGTTGCAGGAGCGTTGGTCAGACCAAACGGCATCCTGTTACATTCAAAGAACCCTAGTGGACCTACCGTGAACGCCGTCTTTTTCTTGTCCTCCTCTCGGATCTCCACCTGCCAGTAGCCTGACTTTAAGTCTAACTTACTGAAATAAGTAGCCCCGTCTAACCTGTCTAGCGTGTCCTCAATCCTAGGTAAAGTGTAGGCGTCCTTGATTGTCCTGTTATTCAACTTACGCAAATCGATACAAAACCTTAAGGACCCATCCGCCTTCCGGCACAAAACAACATTGGAGCAATATGGACTACTGGACTTTCTAATAGCGCCAGCCTCTAACATCTCACGTAAATTTTGTCTTACCTCTTCAATCATTCCCGGGGGAATTCGCCTGTATGGTTCTCTGAAGGGTACATCTGTCGTTAAGTGTATCTCGTGTTTCACCACATCCGTCCGCCCGAGATCAGTCGGGGATGTAGAAAACAACCCACGCCATTTCTCTAAAATACCATATACCTCCTTACACTGCTCTGTAGAAAGACTATCTGTATTTACCTTCACTCCTAAATCTGTTAAGGGTTTGTGATCTTCCGTCTTGTCAGTAGTCGGTGTTTCCGGATTCCAAGTATCCATTACTCTAACCTGACTTACCTGACACAAATTTGTTTTCGGCAGAATCTTTATAGCACTTGCCGATATATTACATACCTTAACGTTGACCCTTTTGTTTCTACCTGCATTCTTCATGGATAATAGCCCTGGACAAACTATCACTCCTTGTTGCCCATTTTCAGACTGTTCTGTTAACACTGACTCTACAGAGGAATCTACATTACGAACAATACCTCTAATGTACTTAACTTCATTAGGTTCTAACTTAATAGGAAATCTGTTCGTAGTTTTTACAGGTAAACAACAGTTCAACTTCAAATTTTCAATTGCACTTTTCCAAGCACTGTCGGACATATCTGAAAATTCTTTACAATATCGAATTACATTGGTACCCACAATGATAGGGATCTTAGAACTGTAGTCTGAAGTCTTTGTCACTAGAACTGGGACAAAAAGTGGTTCTTGGAGAAATGGTAGCTTAACAGAAGCCTCAATATAACCAAGAAATGGTAACTCACTGCCATTTGCGCCGTATACATTCAGCTGAAATTCTGAAATGTTATGTAATTCAGGCTTGTTAGTCAGAGAATTATAAAACTCTTCTGATACCGTAGTGACCATAGATCCACTATCTATGAGACCAATGACCTCTTTTCCACAAAAATTAACAGTACTTGTATTTGATGGACCAACCATTCTCTGTTCTAAAGTTGTAGGGCACTTACTTTTCTCTTCCATTTGCCCTGCAGTGGAAGAGACTACTCTTTTGGGTCACTCCTGATTTTGTCTTCAAATGGTTTCTTGAAATACCTACCTCTGTTGTTTCCTCTGTTGTACGAATGCCCCCTCCGAAATGCTCGTCCTCTGCCATAAAACTGAGTGTTTGGAGGAGATAATTCATTACTTTGATTATGCATTAGTTCTACTTTCTCTAACCTTTTTTCAATACTTTGTAGTGTCTTGAGTAACTCCTCGTTAGTTGTAGACTCTTTCTCTACTCTTGCTATACCAAGGTTCTGATGAGCTGTCGACTTTTCGCTGGCCTTACTGCTGCATAGTTCCTCCTGTTCAATCTTTCTGATTTCTTTAAGTAAACTCTGAAAATCTTTCACAGAATCAAAAAGATACCTAGTTGCACTTCTCAAAGGTTTGCTTTTAAGACCTGTCCAAAATTTACTACACAAGATAGATTCTTTTGCAGCATCACTGATATGACCTTGTTTGATAGCCTTACACAACGTTGACTCTATCCTTGAACCATATTGAACAATAGACTCTGTGTCCTTTTGACAATCATTATAAAAGCCCTGCATTAAAGTTTCACTGCTACTGACTAAGCCGTAAAAACCTTCAAGTTTAGCTAAGACCTTATCTACCGTAGTTGATTCCCCAAGGGATACCAACATTGACCTTGCTTCACCCCTTAAAGAATTTCTGATAGTCTGAAGCAATAAAGCCTCAGGAATAGCATGCGAATTCTGTAAACATTTCACTTCAAAACTCCAAACATCGTAGCTAACTTCACTCTTGTTTGGTTCAAGACTACCACTGAATATAGGTAATTTAGGTGTTACATCAAAATTACTTTGCAGTAATGATGCATTCGAACCAGGGAAATTGAATGGTCCAGCATTTCCTATGATAGGAGTGCTAGCTTTCAATGCCATAAGATCGTCATATTCTTGGTTACTTATTACCTTATATCCGGGTTGCTTTATACCTGGTTCTACCAAAGATGTATTTGTTTTTGACAATCCTCGGCCACGCCCCTTCTTTGGCTTCGCTCCCGCTTCTTGATCAACACCTGTTAGGTTTTCACCTCCTTCTGCCATATCAACAATTCAAAATCTGACAAAAACAAACTGCAAACTGATGAATTTAAAGCTGAAAATAAATCGGCACTAGAATGAATACTTAAATTGCTCTATTGTTTTCAACCGACACTCTAGATACTTTTAAGCAGCACTTAATGCAACTAGTCTAATCACTACTGCACTAACTAATCACTACAGTTATTAATTAATCTAAGCTATATATGTAAGTATAAAATCATGCAAATGAATGATAATGATAGTTGTAATAAGAACAAAAAAACAGATGACAAAGAATTTGAGTTCAGTACAAACACTTCAGAACTGGTAAACCGACTGAAAAATCAACTCAAACTTGAAACCAAAATTCAAAATGAATTTCACCGATTTTCTGCAAGATTCTCACATTCTGTAAACAATTAGTGCTTGATATGCTCAAGTAAGTGCAGTAAAGGGTTAGTAAAAAATCTGATTGTCTTCGTCTGGATCTGTCAGCTGTCAATGGCCCTGAAATTTAAGTAAAAGTTATTTAGTTTACGCGAGGTTACTCAAACTCACTAACTAAACACGCAAGCTCTATCACACATGAAATGATGAATGGTACAATAGCAACATGAGAAATGAAAGAAATGATAAACAGTACAATGATAGAAATGAGATTAAACACATAAAATATTTTCAGAGTAAAATTATATCACTCGCAGTCGGTCACAACAAGTTACTGAAGTCACTCAAGCGAAACTGAGTGTTCGACTTTCCTCGCCGTCCTAGATTTTGACCCGATAACAGTCAATCACGCACGGATCCTGTATATACGGTCGCTATCTTCCGGAATTCCAATGGCCTGGCCAGAATATTCAATACATGAAGTAGAAATAACAGGAAATACAGTGATGTATTTCACACAAAATCAAATATTTGAGCGCTCACATGAATATATATACCGGTATTTCTGTTTTCCGGATGACGGTTTTATATTTGGAATTCGGTCACCCGAGTCGACTTTGTCGTACACACGTGCCAGATGAAACTCCCAGTGTTTTCCACAAGTAAGGCCTATATGCTGGGACAGAAGTTGGAATTTACGTTGGAATATTCGTTGGATACGTTGGATACGTTGGATGCGTTGGGCGCCATTTGTCACGGGGTCGTTATTCCTCGTACAAAATAAATAAATAAAAGGATGGTCCAGTTTCCAACATTACTTTATTATGGCATTCGTGAATAATAATGATGATAAGAAGGTGACCTGAAATGAAAACACTCATACAATTGACGCATACATTTTTATAATATTTAGATATTTTAATTTTAAGATAAAAACAATTAAAGAAAGTATTTCTCACCAAATTCGCCTTCAGTAAAACTTAATAGTAATAGTTTGAAACTAGTGACAATCTCAAACTATTAAATCAGACCAGTTGTAAAACTGTCTCTGTCTGCTGGCAAACGAGTTATGTTCTAAAATCATGGTGCAAAGCATTATAAATTAAGTGTTATCACTCACACTTGCGCACTGACCATACACACCCATGAAAACCTGTTTTTCCACTACCAAATATAGACATACAGTAGCTATTACCGTATTTGGTAAATCACAACCCAAAATAACAAAATCACGTGACAGAACACGAATACCAGTCAAACACGAGTAAACTATGAATGAGTTAATAATGAAATGTATGGATGAATGAATGAGTAAATAAATGAATTACTAAATACTAAATTATACTCAATTGTATCCCTGTGACATATGCAAGATATTTGACATGTTTGAATTCATTTCTTTTACTAGCTCATAAAATTTACTTGCTTTAAATATTTAGAATTTTACATTAAAAATTAATAAAGTTATGTATTTAAATTTACAATAGTCACTAGAACATTATGAAACATATTGTAAGTGATAGTCTCTACACATAAACCATAAAGAATTAGTATCGTTGTCTAAGCCACAGGAAGTCCTCCATGTCAATACTGTTACATAAAAATTTGCAGTTTTTTCCCAGTATATTAAATGAGACTTGTTTTTACCTGACAATGACATCATTACAGGTACTCATGTGATGGAGGGTAGCGGTAAAATGCTCGTGACAGCAGTAGGGGTCAACTCACAAACCGGAATTATTTTTGCCCTTCTTGGTGCCTCAAGTGAGGAAGGAGAGAAGGACAAAAAGAAAGACAAAAAGGACAAGAACAGGTTAAAAGGCGAGGAAGGAAATGGAGGTATGGAATGCATCGATCACACATTTGGATGATACATGTTTATTTTGACTTCATTTTATATAATGGAATGATTATCGTTACGAAAATCAATCATTTACATATGTATATGTTTGTTTTGCAAGATTTTTTCCTTCCACGTTTGTAAATTGCCTTCATTTAGTGTATAAACTTTATTAAGTAGATATTAACCCTAAATACCCCTATTAACATGTAATGTGTGATGGATTGTCTGTGTGCATCATCCGATCGAGGCAGTTGATTTGTGCATCTTGTGAGTGTCTGTACTTTGCTTTAAGGTAGCTGACTGATGACCAAGTGCTTTAAGGTGGCTTCACCATGAAATGAGTACAATGTTTTATTTTGAAGTAAGGCTTATCATTTACTTCATATCAGACAATAATACAAAAATAGACATTGAAAGCTTTAAAAATGAAGGAAAATTTAAGATAAGTCATAAGTCACCTGCCATCTGCATGTTTGAATGAGGAAAAGAGAGGAGAGAGAGAGAAAGAGGTTTTGCATTTTGTGGTGTTCTGTTCTCATGCTTGGCCTGAATCAATGAGATATAATGTGCTCATCTCTGTCTGACATTTGTGTTAACATCATAGTGTAGTTTTGTTTGTCATGTGCATGTTTTGTGTTAGAATTCTAACATTTTTGCTGGATTTATAACTAACATTCTAGATAGACCCGCTAAATGTTCAGTGCTATTAGTAGTAGACATTGGGATAGCCTTATACGTTAGCCAACTTATTACGCCTCGTAATAGAAAGACAAAAAAACCTGAGGACCATTTTCCCACCACTTCTTCATTCACTTTTGATGTTTTAGGGCCCGGTGACAAGGGATATGAGCAGCTGAAATGTTTAAAGCACAGCTGGTGTGCCAAAATTCATGATCAATCAATTCATTCTTCATCTCTTTCTGATTTTTTAATTGAAAAAAAATTACATTTCTTTTTTTTGAAAATTGCATACTTAAGATGATTTTGTGCTCTCTATAAATGCAGTTAACTTTTGAGTTCGGCTACATTTTTTGTTTCATTCTAAATGCAGTGACAGTTGTGGCTTATAGAGGTAAAGTAGTAATGGAAAAAAAAGGAGCCGTGTGCGTAATTTTTTTTCTTTAATTTGGTTCTCGACTCTCTGCAGCTTACACCTAGTCTGCTGCTCTTCAGGTGTTGTGTAGTACCTTAACCACCACGATACTCTGGCACATGACTTCAGTCAAACAGGAGAAAAAAAGGGGGGGGTGAACTTTGACCATTGATGAATGAAGTCATGTGTCATATTATACACAGTTGTGATTGTAACTCTGTTGGCTGTGTGTTTTGTTTTAACAGCATTTCTGTGTGTAGTGTTAACAAAAAAAGAAATCTTGCAAAAACACCTTTCTGAATCAACTGCCCCTGGTAAAATTGACCACACATGGTTAGACGTACGTGGTTTTATAGTATACGAGCACCCTGTTTAGTTTGTAGAGGTGTTATTTCCACAGTAGGTCTAACCGTGTGTTAACAGCTACCCCTGACTTAGATTTGACCACCCATGTATACTTTTTACTAGTATGTGGCACAGACATGGTCCCTCCATTTGTATCCCACCCTGACCTCCTCCCGTCGCCTCACCCCTCATGGAATCAGCCCCCACCCCACCAGTATTGTGAACCCAAGGGGATGGGGTCAGCTCTTAATATTAAGGTTATTAAAAACAAAATCACTTAATCTGTAGCATTTTCTAGATTTGTTTGACTTTTTATAGAGGTTCAATGGCTGACATGATTGCTGTGGTTTTTTTAGGTACTATCTAATTTTCTGTGTCTCCACAATATTCCACAGTTTGAACAAATTTATTTCAGCATGCAATAAATATAAAATCAGTCAAGTTTTAAACTAGAAAGCAAACGAAACAGAATTCAAAAAAGTCAACCATGTATAAGAATATATAACAAGTTATAACCTGTCTACATTTCTTCCACTGGATCTCCTTTTGCATGCGTTTATTGTACAGACACAGTAAAACACTCTACAGGTGCCTGAAGATCTCCAGCTATGTAACAGAGGAATGGAGGTCACCCACCAATCCCTCACTCCCATTCCATCCCCATATCCCAAGGGTGGGGGCTATTTAGCTTGGTAGCTTTCTTATTGAGGGATGGAGGTTCTTTACAAACTTTGGTACAGTTTTAGTGGTCTCCCTTGAGCTGGAGTGGCTATTTTATTATTATGCAGTTTCCGTAAAATAAGGGGAATGGGGGGAGGGGTACCAGTAATGTTTCGTGATGGAGGACAGGAGATGGGGATGGGGGTACCAGTGTCTGTGTGTCTGTTGGAGGACAGGAGATGGGGATGGGGGTACCAGTGTCTGTGTGTCTGTTGGTTTTGACATGTTCAATAATTGAATGCTTCCTGCCTTGGCTTGCAGGCACACGTACCAACACAGCAGGACAGAACACTCCATGTAAGTCTACATCATTTAACATTATATCAATACGCTTCATCTCTTGTGCAGTACAATGCAATCAATGTGGTATTTGTATTTTTTTTTTTTCGGCAATGATTTCAAAATATTTTTGGGTTGGTTGTGTCAATGTTGTGGTATAATTTATCATCACAGAGTGTGTGTGCACGCTGTATTGGCCAGAGCTACTGTAAGTCTGGAGGTACAATGTTATATAGTCAATGGAGGAATAAATTGTGAAAGCCGCTTATCAAAGAAAAAAATAAACAAAAGCAAAATAGAAATAGGCGTTCCAAAGAATAATTGTAATTTGTAGCAAAACAAGAATTTAGCCAATAATCCATGCAGAAATTGTTTTGTCTGTAAAAATTGGCACCTTTTGATGTTGTCAAGTGTAAAACTGATCACAAAGGAGAACGAAGTTATCATCAATGTGTTTCCAAATTGAATCATTTCACCAGTGTAGTATTTCTTCATTAAGTCATGAAAGATGTAGATTGATAAGTATTTAGATAATTTTGTCAGTCGGATGATAGCCAAGAGTTATCTCCCATTATAATTATACCTATACACTATATTTATAAGCTTTAACATATACTCCAGATGCATTTTTCGTTGCACAATTATATCAGCAATGAAATGTGTAGGCTTCATGTGTGTGCGTTGGATATATATATTTCATTTATTGTGCTTTTTTAAAAACACTATACATATTTGTTACATTAATTTCAGCGTGAATATTGTGAATGATATTTATTGAATTTTATACATTTTAATAAAGAATTAATAGTAACAGATAATTGATAATGCTAATTTAATTTGATGCAAGATGTAATCCTTCTTACATGAAATAATATAACAGTATGCTTACTTGTAATTATGAATCTTTTAGACTCCAGAAATTTTGAACATGGCAAGTTTCACCCACTAACAGGCTTAAATATTAAAAGAAACAAATTAACTTATTTTAAAACACTAAGTCCTGCCCAATCGCTAAAATCAGTACAAACAAAAGCATGGGTTGACTTGAATGAGCAGCTTAGAAGGAGCTTAATAAATGAAAATTGTCAAGCCAGACTTTAAGAAGTTTAGCTAAGTTTTCCATGTAATTTGTTTTATTATACCTCTTTAAAAGAAGTACATTTAGTATTAGTATCTAGATTGGGCAAGGACTATGCTTAAAACTTCAACTGTAAAATGAAGTGGAAAAAAATGTAAATTATTGTTTAATATCCATAATGAATTAACATACATTTTATTACTAAGTGAGCTTTTGATGATTCTTCCACACAGTCTAGCCATGTTGAGTTGGGCAAAACAAAAGCTAGATATTGGCTTTATGCTGCTTTCCTTCATCTTTTTTGTTTCTGTTTGGAAGAACAGACAAGTTATATGTAAAAAATGTTTACAGATTATTGCTTGACTATGTAAAAAACCATGATACAAGGGGAAAAATTACTATGTAGCCTGTATTATATCAACAATAGTCAGAGCAGGTGCTTTGAGAAATCATCACATACATTATATTTAATGGAGAGGTGCTGAGTCAAGGGGCCCCCAAAAAAGACTTGCATCGTAGCTACACCACTCAGACACAAAGGGTGATGGATATTTCTGTATAACCACTTTCATTTAATGAATGCATGCAATGTGCATATTGACATCATCCCTATTAAACACACATCTTGGTATCATATACAGCATGTGTTTAGATATTATCAGCAATTTCTGCATCTTGTTGTGCAAAACTGGTGAAAATTGTGCACTCTTGGTTCCTGCATAGAGTTTGGTTACCCTTGAAACTAACCAGTAAAAAGGTGTCTGGTATTGATGTTACTGTGGTCATAGAGTGCATGCTTTTCATTATTAAAAAAAAAGAAGAATTGAAATATATTGAAATGTTTAGAAATTAGAGGAAATTTTTGGTTGCAGCTAGAATCATTGTAAACCCTGATTGGTTTTTTTTTCTTTGGCATGAAAAGAAAATTGTTATTTTTTGGTTTGTTTGTAGCAAGAAAAAAAAAAGCATTTTTCAAAGAATTGTCAAAAAGCTTGTCATCATACTGCCCAAAGACCTGACATTGCCTATGTACATGTATTACATATTACACATTATGCACCAATTACCTATATCAAATATCTACATTGTATACACAGATTGTTGATATCTTAGGTGGTAGTTGGGTGAAAGGACTTGTTAGAGTTAAAACCACTTCAAATAGGAAAAAAATAATGTAACTATCTATTTTGCACTAGTGTGAATATGTATATAGATCTATGGATTTTAAAAGCACCTGCAAACTTCTTCACTATATACTATGTATAATTTCTCTCCTTGGTAATTCAGTAAAGCTTGCTTAAGACTGTCTAATGATATGACTGCTTCCAATTGGTAACAATTATGTTAATATACGAATGTTGAATGCCAAGATACAGTACAATTCTTTGAGAAAACAATGTCTGACTATATCTTATATTATCATTGTATAAATGTCATTGATTTATATGTACATGTATTCATTTTCGTTCTCTTCTTTTTTCTTTACTTAGTGCTTTCTAGTGATGCTGATACAAAAGTGGGTATGTGGATGTTATTTTTTTTCCCCTGGTTTTTGACACAACTCCATGAAACAGTGCTGTTGGTTTAGGGTGAAGCTGGGGTTCATTTTGGGTTTCTACAGGAATCTTACAGTGGGGACACAAGTTATTTATGGGAAGGGGGGTTTTCTTGGTTCATACGTTTTTTGTTTGTTTGGTTTTTTGGGGTTTTTTTATGGATAAAAAACTCATTTAACTTGTGTTAAACATTGAATAAGCAATTCTTTTGTATGATTGTTTAGGGGTTTTTTTTAAAAGGGGGGGGGGGGGGGGGCTCAGTACTACTGTATTTGAAATTCAAAACTTTTTGAAAATGTAAACTCTGGAAAAATGGGGATGGGTAGAAAGTTTTAACTCTTTGGCAAATAAAGCTTGATGTTAAGAAATGCACTGTTGAAGGACAAAGTGTTGAACTATGGCTTGCTTAATGTTAAAAATATATACATCATATCTTCAATGTATCATGTCATTAAGCCTTAATCAGGCAAAATTATTCACATCAAATCTCCACTTAACATAAAAGAGAATTTTTTTTCCACCGATCTGAAGGGATTTGGTCTGTATGAGTGTCCTGGTGTTGTAGATATCGATAGTATCCACCCGGTGATTCCGACCGGAAACAACGCCCACAACAACTCTTCCAATGCCAACAACAAGGTCGCCAACAAAGGGGAGGGAGAGCAAGAGGAGAATGTTCCCAAACCCAAGGTCGAGAGCGCTAGGAAGGAGAAGTCGGTTCTACAGGGCAAACTGACCAAGCTGGCCATTCAAATCGGATACGGAGGTACGCTTTAGCGAATAACTGGGACTGTGTAAAGTTCTTGTATTGTGTCTCTTCAGTATGTTCCTGAAATAAGGAGCTAAAGCTATAAGATGATACATTGAGCTCTCTCAAATTGATTTTATGTTTGTATAAATGTACCCTTTTCTCTAAAAAAAAAAAACTGCTTTTAATATATGTTATCTGAAAAAAATCCCTCTGGACTTTTTGATAAGCAACAGTAACAAAAACAAGACTGTTGATCAAGTGGTTCAAAACTATGTTGTTGAATTGCTATAGACCTAGAATATATATACAGTGTAACACTATCATATTAAGATTCTAATTAAGAGTTGCTCAACCTTTGTTGTTTTGTCTGCAGGCACGGCTGTGGCTGTACTGGTGGTGCTGATTCTGATTGTCAAGTTCTGTGTGATCGAGTTTGGCATTAATGGCAAGTCCTGGGAGGCGGACAAAACGGCCGAGTACATCGAGACGTTTGTCTTCTACTTCATCATCGGAGTGACTGTGCTGGTGGTGGCTGTCCCTGAGGGTCTCCCCCTGGCCGTCACGCTGGCCCTGGCCTACTCCGTCAGAGTAAGTTACATGGACAGGTGGTCAGAGAATGTAGAAGTCTGATTGATCAGTTTTAAGAGTATGTCCGTAGACCAGAAAAAGAGTAGTAGAATATTGATGAAAGTTGGACAGACAAAGATCTTTGCAGATAGTCAAAAACATTGTCTCATACAATTTTACAAGTTTGTTTTTGTAATCATACACTTAGAAAATAAGGATATACTGTAAACATATTATATTTGGTGTGTACAATATTTTGCGGAAAGTAGTTTTTAAACAAGTTGGTGTGGATTTGAATTAGCTTATTACTGAATGTGACTATTCTTATACATATATGCATAGCATTTAGGGATGTTCTTGATTTAGCAGAAGCCGCATTCTGCCAAAAGCACTAAATAGATACACAGCCAAATGTAGTACCTTTACAGTACTAGGTATGCACATAACCTTGATACTTGATGACATCAGTCATTGGTTTGTGTGATGTAGTCAACACAGCTGAGACAGTTTTACATTATTTACCCAGAATTGCAAGTGTATTTAACTAAAAATGAACTATAATTTTCAGAAAATGATGGATGACAACAACTTGGTGCGTCACTTGGACGCATGCGAGACCATGGGTAACGCCACGGCCATCTGCTCGGACAAGACGGGAACCCTCACCACCAACAGGATGACTGTAGTCCAGTCCTACATGGGTGGTAAGGGGGCGTGGCAGTTAGGGGCGGGGGCTGTAGTTAGAGTCAAGGAGGTCAATCATACAGCTATACAATAAAGCATAATGTTTAACTAATCACTGTCACTGTTGGCATCGGTATGCAGTGAAATTCACTTGCATTCTTAAAGATCATCATTTATTTCTATAGAAATAATATTATGTAGATGAAGTAATAATGTACTTGAAATGCATCAAACTTGTTTTTTCTTGAGGTAGAAAAATCTGTAAAATGTACAAAGCCTCTATCTGTAAAATGGTAAAAAAAAAGAAAGTTAAAGTCTCTAGCTCAGTGTTCCCAGATGTTTAACCATTGCATACTCAAATGTAAAAGACTGGATTTATAGTATCGTTGAGTTGCTAGTACATGGTATTTGATACTTATTTGATAACTGTTTTTCAGGAGCCCACTATAAGAGCACCCCTAACTTCAGTGCCCTGGCGCCCTCTCTCCAAGAGCTGGTGGTCCGCAGTATCGCCATCAACAGTGGCTACACCTCACGTGTCAGTGTAAGTACTGGATGTGGGGGATAGTCTCCAAACATAAAAAATACAACACTTGTGTCATTATGAGAACTGGATGACGGAGATAATCTCCAAACATCAAAAAAGTTTTAATATTGGAAAGAGTGTGTGGCCAAAAAGGTCATTTAGATATAATTGGAAGCAACAGGATATTGCTTGTGTTATTTTCTTTTAAAAAATTAAGACATATCGAATGCCCTTGTATTTCTTGCTGGATATAAAGTAGAAATAGAGATCAGTTTTGTTATTCAAGTTATAAAAAGGAGCAAAATGTGTCATTAAAACTACATTAACGGTAATCAATATAATGAAAAAGTAACACTGTGTTTGAATTGTTGCAGCCTGACAAGGATGGGGGCCTACCTCAGCAGCTAGGAAACAAAACAGAGTGTGCTCTGCTGGGCTTTGTCCTTGACATGGGTCAGAAGTACCAGACGGTCAGGGACGAGGTGCCAGAGGAAGCCCTGTACAAGGTGTACACCTTCAACTCGGTCCGTAAGTCCATGAGCACTGTTATCAGCATGAAGTTCGGCTACCGGCTGTTCACCAAGGGAGCGTCGGAGATCATCCTCAAAAAGTAGGTCAACAAATTCATTGTTAAAGAAACATGTTTTGAAAGAAAAAAACAAAATTTATTAAAATTACTGGTCTTAGGGGTTTTAATTTTTAGATATATTTTGGCAGTGTTTTTCATTACATCATCGTTCTAGTTGGAACGGTGATTCATTATCTGTGGGGACATAAATTGAATGTATTCGATTAATGGAATTCAGTGATTTGACAGTATTTCACATCAGCATGGTGATCCTAATGATACCTGATATCAAAAGTTGCATTTGCTTGATAATATTTAATATAAGTGATGACAAATGACTGGGTCTCGAGGGACATTTGATACTCAGGATTTCCTGAATCAGACAGAAAGGATTACAGCTCTGTTGGTGGCATGGTGTTGATCTGTTATTTGACTCCTACCATGGTGTTGTTCTGTTATTTGACTCCTACCATGGTGTTGATCTGTTATTTGACTCCTACCATGGTGTTGTTCTGTTATTTGACTCCTACCATGGTGTTGATCTGTTATTTGACTCCTACCATGGTGTTGATCTGTTATTTGACTCCTACCATGGTGTTGTTCTGTTATTTGACTCCTACCATGGTGTTGATCTGTTATTTGACTCCTACCCTGGTGTTGATCTGTTATTTGACTCCTACCCTGGCGTTGATCTGTTATTTGACTCCTACCATGGTGTTGATCTGTTATTTGACTCCTACCATGGTGTTGATCTGTTATTTGACCCCTACCATGGTGTTGTTCTGTTATTTGACTCCTACCATGGTGTTGTTCTGTTATTTGACTCCTACCATGGTGTTGTTCTGTTATTTGACTCCTACCATGGTGTTGTTCTGTTATTTGACTCCTACCATGGTGTTGTTCTGTTATTTGACTCCTACCATGGTGTTGATCTGTTATTTGACCCCTACCCTGGTGTTGTTCTGTTATTTGACCCCTACCCTGGTGTTGATCTGTTATTTGACCCCTACCCTGGTGTTGTTCTGTTATTTGACTCCTACCATGGTGTTGATCTGTTATTTGACTCCTACCATGGTGTTGATCTGTTATTTGACTCCTACCTGGGTTTTGTTCTGTTATTTGACTCCTACCTGGTTGTTTTTCCAGGTGTAACTACATACTGGACTGTAAGGGTAAGCCCCAGCCCTTCAAAGTTGAGGACCAGGAGAACATCGTGAAGAATGTGATTGAGCCGATGGCCGAGGACGGACTCCGTACTATCTGTTTGGCCTACAAGGACTATCATACCGACCCTAGTGAGAACCACTTAGTAGATCATAGTTAAATTTAATGCGATTTTATAAAGTTAATGCACAGTAAATATCAGAAGATAAGCAAGTCATGTTCTGTTCATGTTTGTGTAAATTAAAAGATGACATTTCTCCTATTTATATACCAACATTATGATAATAAATATGAGTGTATTTCTTCATGTATGACCTCCTGACATTGAACCCCTGTGTAAGTTTGTACTGTGACTGTAGGTACAAAGACTGAGGACAATGAGGAGGTGATCAAGGACAACCACGACTGGGAGGATGAGGACTCTGTGGTCCGTAACCTGACCTGTATCCTGGTGACCGGTATCGAGGACCCGGTCAGAGACGAGGTCAGTGCTACACTCCCCACCCCCAAAGCACACACACACTCACTGAAATACACACACACACCCCAACTCCCTTCCATACACACACCCTAACTCCATTGGTCGTAACCTGATCTGTATCCTGATCATTGGCATCTAGTGAATGGTCAGAGACGAGGTTAGTGATCCAACCATCAGGGCACTCATGGGGGGGAGGGGTTGGTTGGTTCAAAATACCTTGCTGCAAAGTTTTTAGGGGATACAAATTACTTTATGGTTCAAGGTTGTTGCTAATAATTTTAATGTTTCTGAAGAGTTGCAAATCATTTCATTGTTTTTTAGAAGTTTCAAATTACCTCCATTTATTGAAGGTTGCAAATTGTTTTAATTTTTTAAGGAGAATTAAAAATATATTGATTTTAGGGAATTAATTTTTGAGAATTAAATGAAACCTAATGTTCTGTTTACTTAAAACAATACTATCAGTTGTTTGTTGTCACTTTCTATGTATTGTAAGTTTATGAAGATGATGCCTATAGATCATAGAAATCAGAGATCAGGAAATCACAAAGCTTAATGTTTAGAACTTGGGGATAAACTCGCTCAAATTTCCCTAACCAGGTCAAAGGGTGATGGTATACCTTTGCTTTTATATGCAGGTTCCAGCTAGCATTAAACAGTGCCAGAGTGCAGGAATCACGGTCCGAATGGTCACTGGAGACAACGTCAACACTGCACGGTCGATTGCCGCCAAGTGTGGCATCCTGACCCCCAACAAAAGCTTCCTGGTACTGGATGGAAAGGAATTCAATAAACGCATCCGAGACGAGAATGGAGAGGTACTGTTACCGCGAGCCTTTAATCCTTGTCATCACTCTGTGCAGTCTATATGCAAGAGTTAAGGCAGATAAATGGGAGTCAGGAATATGATATTAAACACAATGAATTAATGGCATGGTGGATTTTGTATTTCATTTCCTCAGTTTTGGGGATACTTCAGTAATTCAAGCCACTGTTGGGAAATTATCTTGTAAAGGAATCTCTTCATAAATATATAGGAAGCTTATGAAATTCAGAACCTGCTTGTTTGCAGAAAAATTACTGAGTAGAATTGTTTCCTTTATGATTTTTTACCAAATTGATAAAAACATTTGCATTTCACCCAGTCTCATTTGAACTTCAAGAAATGACATTATCTTTATTGTAAAATGAAAATTTTATAACTTAGTGGTTTTTATGGCTTTTAAAATGTACTTGGTACATTAGGAAAAACTTTCATGTGTGTTGCATTGTATTACCGTTTTTAAGTACATTAATTTTGTAACTGTGAAATCTTTGAATTTACTAGAAAAATGAATTTTTATTAATGAATATTAATCCTTCAGTACATACTTAAATGACATCTAATAAAATCTTTCCGAAAACCACTTGAAACATTATCATAAATAAGTGGCCCACTTGTGTAATATTAACCCATAATGTGCAAATAATGAGAAAGTTGATGATGATGGTGAATTTATTTGTAGGTCAGTCAGGAACTTTTGGACAAGATTTGGCCTGACCTTCGAGTGTTGGCCAGATCCTCCCCCCAGGACAAGTACACACTGGTCAAGGGCATCATAGACAGCAAGTGTTCCACCAGCCGGGAGGTGGTGGCAGTCACAGGGGACGGAACCAATGACGGCCCCGCCCTCAAGAAGGCTGATGTTGGCTTTGCCATGGTAAGTAAAACATATGTATCCCCTTTACCAAAGGGAAAAGATACTATTAGATTTGTTTTTATAACCTGTGCAAACAAAGTTTGGATGGTATATTAGAATCATCATGTCTTTGTATAGACGTGATTTTGTCTGATGCAGTTCCAAGAAATTAAAGCAAGAATTTTTCTGAAAAATTTTATGCTCTTTTATTTATTTTACAAAGAAGGAACCTGCAATGAAAATTGAAATAAAATTTTTTTTATAGCTATATGGACATGGTTAAATAAAATAAAGATTTTTTTTTAGACTAATTCAGAACTATAGGGGGTGATATTATGGAATCACCATATTCATTAATATATCATTCTGTCTGTCATCCATTTCTTCATCTATCAGTCCATCAAATGTTGATTTCTGGTCCATTTCTTTTACATGAGGAAATATTATTGACATACTTGATTCATTGCTCAGAGATACCCTGTAAACTGGGGGCTCCTATATTTATTTGTTGACTTGATCGTTTCTCTCTTGATCAGAATTTAGAGAGTGTTTCTTTTCGTTATCAGGGTATCTCAGGAACAGATGTAGCCAAGGAAGCCTCGGATATTATCCTTACGGATGACAATTTTACCAGCATCGTCAAAGCTGTCATGTGGGGCAGAAATGTGTACGACAGCATCGCCAAGTTCTTACAGTTCCAGCTGACCGTCAACTGTGTGGCTGTAATGGTTGCTTTCTTTGGAGCCTGTATCATAAATGTGAGTTGGTACACTATTCCTCCCTGATAAGGGAAAGAACTCTCATTCATAAATTGCTATGCCTTTACAAAAAGTTGATTAAACATAGATATGTTGTGTGTTTTAATTCTCAATTGAAAACTGAATTTCTTCTGGAAAGCTATGATCACAAAAGCAAAGTTCTATAGAGATTTTATTGGTTGGTTGCACCTAAAGTTGCATAAACTTTGAATATATACAGGTACTGTAGAATCCTAATTAACAGTGAAGAATTAATTTCTGTGTAAAATCGCAAGAAGCAATCCTCTCGAATTTTAAAGTCTCGCTTTTATTTTTCAGACAGCTTTAAACTATAGGAAATTTTAACAAAAAATTGGTGATTGCAATTTTATATTCTCGCAATTTGATACAGAACAGTGGAATCGCAGAATTATCGTGTTAAATAAGGAATAAACAGTTTTGACTGTACAACTTGTTGTCATGATGCTTTGACCTATTTTACAGGACAGTCCCCTAAAGGCCATTCAGATGCTGTGGGTCAACCTGATCATGGACACGCTGGCCTCCCTGGCCCTGGCCACAGAGCTGCCCAGCATGGAACTCCTAAAGAGAAAACCGTACGGCAGGACCAAGGCCCTCATCTCCCGAACCATGACAAAAAACATTATGGGACATTCTCTCTATCAGCTTATTGTTGTTTTTGTTCTCTTATTTGAAGGTTAGTATTATGAGATATATCGGCTATTGTTTGTTTTTTTCTATTAAAGTGTTCATTGGACTGTTATGCAGAAATTTCTACCACCACAGCTTAATTACAGAGAATGCCTTAGCTAAACAAAGGAATGCATGATATCATGTGATATGATATTGATATCATGTGATATGATATCATGTGATATCATGTTTACCACAGTAAAAATAGTATGGTCAGGGATATCAAAAAATGTCAAACTTTTTGAGTTTTATGAGAACTAGTGAATAATTAGAAGTTAGCTTTTTGCAGTTATACACTGAAATCAATCTATAATTAGACTTTTGACTTGATATATCTTAGTCATTGTATTTTGCGGCTCAGTGGCAAATTGAATTTTTTGTTTACTTCCTCAGTATCAAGTCCATATTTGGATCCTATTAGTTTCATGCCATCATTTTTTTTTGCTGAAAATTGTGATTGATTTGGCTATAAAAAATTCAAAGGGGTGGTGATGATACGTGGCATTAAAGTACCTATATTTTTGTATGTACATTGTTTTCAGAAAAAACCTTGAATTAAATTTTTAAATAAAATGTCTTTTGTTCCACATGTACATGTTGGATTTGGAGCACAGTACATATAGGAGGAAAATAGATTTTTGTTTGAAAATTTTAATTTCAGATTGTAATTTCAAAAAAGATAGATAATAGTTGTGTTTATCTCTTTCAGGAAATAATTTGTTTGAAATAGACGATGGAAAATATCAGAAAATTCATGCCCCTCCCACACAGCACTTCACCATCATCTTTAACTCTTTTGTTATGATGACTTTATTTAATGAAGTCAATGCTCGAAAAATCCATGGGCAGCGAAACATATTGGAGGGATTAAAGAGAAATCCAGTGTTTTTAGGAATTTGGATTGGTACATTTGTAGCACAGGTGAGGTCAGGTGTATATTATTTGCATGTTTAAAATGAAGAATAAACTTGATTCAGATGAGAGTTATGGTAAAGTCTTTTGTATGATGATAAATTTGTTATTTTTAATGAGAAAAGTGCATTTTTTTTTTTTATGAGACTCAATGGTATTTCAGTTATCTGTAAAGAAAATGAATAATGAATTTGGTCAGCAGTATATAGATAATTAAATGACAAGAAATTCTCAATACATATACATAATCAAACAGTTTGTGATTTTTGATACTCAGTACTTGTTGAGTATCATATTTTGTGCATTGTTGGCAAATTTTTATTCATTATTTAGACAAAACTTTACATTTACTGAAAAATCCTAATATTCAGGGTAGAAAGTATAAGTGAATGGTGATATTTTTTAACTTCTTGAAATTGTGCTGTAAGGGTGAGATGTTTTTTCATTTTATTTTGGATTAATATGTAAATAATATAATACAGGCAAAAATGTCCATGCTGTGGATGCATTGCATTGTGTGAAATTGAAAACTTCAGTGTGAAATTACGTTTGTAATATATTAAAGTAAAGAATAAGAATATATGATGAGTGCCTTGTCTGTTTCAGATAATCCTAGTACAGTTTGGTGGGACAGTGTTTTCTACTAAGGCTCTGACACTGGACCAGTGGTTCTGGTGTGTGTTTCTGGGAGTTAGCACTTTATTATGGGGACAGGTAAGTCTAACTCATAATTTGACCTTGATGTAGGGAGAGGGCTAAAATAGGCTGTGCCTGCTGCCTAATCCCATTCAATACATCATATTGAATAAAATATTGTTTAAATTTAAAAAAAAATAACTCGCAAAGTGAGAGAGTTTTTTGTTTTAGTGCACTCTGGGAAATATTGATTTCCACTCTCTCAGTACGAAAGATGAAATTTTTAGAGACAATTGGTTAATGTTTAATATAGTTGAATTATGTTCTCCTGTCATTCCTGAGCCTTTTGGTCAGCATTTGGTCATTGGCATCAGTCATTATTTAGAAAGTTTCATAAAACATCTGAATATTTTGTATGCTTTGACTTTTTGCTTGATTTAAACATGATTAAAATATAATTGCCTATGATTAAGACATAACGTGTACCCTTAATAAATGACTGTGTAATTTTCATTTAAGCTAATCTTTCAGCGTCTTTTTTAAGTCAAAAAATAGGAAAAAATCTGAAAAACTCCTACCTTAATTTTTTTATCCCACCAGATTATCACCACTATTCCAACATCTGTCTTGCCTAAGAGGATCTGCTCTTGGGGCGGCAAGAAGCAACAGGAAGTGGAAGAAGACCAAGAGGAAGAAGCTGAGGAAGTGGACGGAGTTCCAGGGCGACGCGGCCAGATCTTGTGGATCAGAGGCCTGGCACGTCTCCAGACTCAGGTAAGGGCATGCCCAGGCTGCTGTCATGTTCGTCAACTGTTGTTTACTTACATATATATACATATATTTACTCCGTTGTTGTGCGACTGACTACCTAGAGACATAACTGACCAGTCCACGGTACTAATCGTAGGAGTTTAGTTATTTTTTTTACTTTGATGAATGATGAGCCATTATTGCCGGGTTCTGAGGATTTTTTTTTTTGTGAGTGTGTGAATTTTTTAAGAGAAATCCTGAGATCCTGCTCAAAATTGAATTTCTTCCACATATCTTGCTTTTAAAATAATCATTATTGTTCAATGTTATACATGTACCAAAAAGCACATGTAGAAATGAAAAAATTGTTATGGAAAAATGGTTGGAAGAAATCGATTTTGGGAGTGCATTGAAAGCATATTTGATGAATAGATAGACAATATCACTGCAGTACTTCAGTTTTTTATTAACAAAAGCTGTTTTAGCATTTAGTTAGGGAAGCTAGTTTTTATGTTCTGCATGGCAACATGTCAGTATAGAAATAGGCAAATGGAATATGAAAGTGCTTAACAGTACATAAATGACATCTTGTTTTGAATCAAGACATGTTGCTCAGAACAATTCAGTGATTAATTTTGCCATGATTGTATTGGTAGGTCTTTAGTTCCATGTAGACTAATGTGTTCAGTTACCACTTACGCCTCCATCCTCATTCCCTTCCCATTCATCATTTGCTTTGGTCCCAATCACAAATGTCATCAGAAGGTTAACTTTTTGTTTTGGTTTGGACTTGAGGTACACAGTGAGAACAAAAACAGCGATTTGGTTTGATGTTGTACAAGTCCCCTCCTTGTGTTCCTCAACTTTTTATTTTGTCTGTCCTTTTGGCCCAGCTGTTTGGTTTTCATTGCGTTTTCTTTTTTTTTTTTGGTGTCATGTTTTTAACAGTTCCAGCATGCCCGACCACTGCTGCCGTCTCAACTTTACAAGGAACAAATTTTCTCATTGCCTTCCAAAAGTTTTATCCTGGATGGCAGTAGTCCTCCATCGAGTGAGATTACCCCAGCAGCAGCGGCAGCCCATTCAGTTGGTCTCATGTAGTCAATAGAGAAATGTCTAGTGGATGTGCTCCCGTCACTGTTGTGGCTTTCCATTCTATAACAATTTTTTACATTTTTTTTTTTTTTGGAAAGACCATGGCAAAATTGTTTTGCAGATTAAATGTTAAAATCTCTTTTCATTGGCAGTTACGAGTAGTTCGGGCATTTAAAAGCACGTTGGAGGATCTGGAGGAAAAACGTAGTGTCAACAGTTTTCACAGCTTTCATAGCTTACGAAGCTCTCGCTCTCATCAGGGCCCAAGGCCCATGAGCGAGTCGGTCACCATAGCAAACCATCATGAACGAATTTGTCGCCGATTAACCACGGCATTTGAGAGACCATTTCCCAAAATGCCCGTGTCCCCACCCGACCCTGGATTTAGACTTAAAAGCCAGTCCTATGAAAATGTTCCTCTTGTCTCTAAACAGCCGTCCCCTTTGATGGCCCCAGTGAACCCCGGGCACCGGGATTCCTCCCCCAAGACTCTGAGTCAAGCTGATATCAATAGTATTACAGAGACTTCTATATGAAGACTGGCCTGTTGACAGAAACCGAACGATTTCAAATGTGTAGACATTTTTTGTAACTGTCTCTGTGGACCTGCTAAAGTATACCTTGAACCGAGACTTGCATGTTTCTCTCTGACTGTATACATTTTTTATGGCAATATAGGTAGAAAAATTGCTTTTGAAGAGGAGAATTTTTTTGATAATGTAAATGTGTTATTCAGATGAGACATATTAAGATGTGCTTCCCTGAATATTTAGTAGGTGGTGTATATCCCCATTGTCCTGTAATGTCTTATTGCTAGAATTGTTGTGTCATAATGAAGAATGAATTGAATGAGGCCTAGCCATGTTTTTTTCTAGTCATTGGAATTGATCTTCAAAGTCTTGTTAATGAGAGGAATGAACATACATATCAGTGTAAACCTAGGGAGATATTCTTTGAGAAGTTCCGTCGTTATATATATATATATAAATCAAAGGTATTTACGTCTCCTAAATGTTAGATTTTTTGCATTACCTCCTTCTATCTTTGGTCTGATTGATGAATGGTTTATACTGAGGGCACTGTTTCCCCCCCCCCCTTTTGATTAGGTCTAGAGTCTAAGCACAATAACTAAATTTCAGGTATGCTCCAGGTATATATATGAGCACTGTTGTTACAAACTGCCAATGTCTTGCTATGTAGCTTTAGTCCTTACACGAGAAAGAGTCTTAGAAATCTTAAGTTTGTTATTAACACAACAGCATGTTTCCACAATGAGATTTGTTATTTTGATTTAACTAATATTAGTAAAATGAACACAATGCAAAATTGTCAACAGAGTCAGTGTGGTATCTTGCTGAGTCAGTGATATCTGCCTGAGTCATTGATATCTTTCTGAGTCAGAGTAATTTATGATTAAGCCAGAGTGATATTTGACTGAGTCAGTGTTATCTGAGTCAATGATATCTGACTAAGATGCTGATATCTGACTGAGCCAGTGTTATCCGAGTCAATGATATCTGACTAAGATGCTGATATCTGACTGAGCCAGTGTTATCCGAGTCAATGATATCTGACTAAGATGCTGGTATCTGACTGAATCAGAATGAGATATAACTGACCCTCTTGTTGAGACATGCTGCCCTGTGTGTAGTTTATCTCCTGACTTTTTGTTTAACCCTTCCTGATTTTTTGTGTTCAATTTCTTTTTACAGATTCGTGTTATTAATGCTTTCCGTATGGGCATAGATGCACGATATGACAGTTCTAGTATTTCATCAATGCACAGTTACCATTCACTACAAAATCAAAAGCTTAGAAAACCTGCGACCACCGCATCAAGCCCGCTTGTGAAGTCAGCGGAGGAGGGAGGGGCATCTGAAACCGTGTTCTAAACAATGCCATTACTCATGGGCAAAAGCTTTCAGGCATCGATTGTTCTCCATTAAAGAACTAAGACAATTAACATGTTGAAACTCATTTATGACTTTAATTTGGTGATGTTAAAAGAAAACTGTGAACTTAAAAGAACAAGAATGATATCTTGTGAATATTAAGTTATTTAAAGAGAAAAAGATATTTTCAGCCTGAAACATTGATATGTGATAGGAAGATTATACGTGTATTTTCATATGTATGTGCACAAGTAATTTTAATGGCACTATAAGCAGCAATGATCCATTGTTTGGACTGAGGGGACTTGTGGGGTTTGTTATACGTATACCCTGGTCCCTGTGCAGTGATACTAGTAGATATGCATGTTTAACCCCCAGCAAAGAGTGTGTGTTGAATGCTGTAATGTCAGTAGCTTGTGGTTGAATGTCATGAATAGCTCTGCTTCCGTTCCGTGATGTGTATATAGTTTCTATCTTACTCAGTTCATCACTGAACAAAGCATACTACTTATTATTATTTATATTGATTGATATGTGTTAGATAGACAAAAAGTCTCCTGAAGAATGATTTGCCTTTCCTTCCCAATCATTGGTATATTTATTATTTCCATTGGTTCCACTAAGCATTCCAATCAGTTGATTTACCCCTACACCTCCCTCTAATGTTCAATCCTTCAAGTGTACAAAAGTGCACATTTATACATCTCAGGTGAGAAATAAGAGTGATTAAACTTGCTTTTACAAAGGATAATTATACCCCAGTTATTAAACAGTGTCTTTTCCTGTAGGAGTCCCTCAGCCCCATAAGTGCTGATTATCATATATTGTATGTACATGTATATACTTTATTGGGGATCACTCAGTGCTAAAGGGCCTTCTGCTCTTAGTTTCACATTGGACCATTTCTAATCCTAGCTGTTTCATGATCATACATAAATTTCTTTGAAATTGTTGATCAAATTTAAATTGTATCAGGTATCAGACAAGGAGAAGGACTTTTCCTTTTATTGTTAATGGATGCTGTTTATGTTATAGAAAATAGCAAAAATGTTCATATCTACAATTAAAAATGACAAGAATAGTTTTTGGGGAAGATGTCATAGTCTCCAAAATGTAACTGCTTTGGGGTGTTGAGAATTAGAGCAGTGAAATACTATAAGTGATGCTCTTGTATTTGTTGTGGGACCATTAGAATGTTTCATTCCATGCTGAATTATGTGATAGAAATCTGCATAAAGGCATAAATTGGTGTTATTTTGTTGAAGCATGACTGAAACAGACATTGTGATTGTAAACAAGTTCTAGACAGTAGCATGTTTTTCCATATATTTAGGGTTCTATTAGAAATTGTATAATTAACAAAAATCTGTGTGTGATGTGTTTTCTGCCAACAAGACAGTTTAACACCTGGTTTATACAATGTACATTTGATGTGAATATTATGTATGTGTGGTAGTTTTGTTTTTTTTGTTTTGTTATTTAATACTGATCACCAAATCTCTGAGGAAAAGTCATTTCCTTAAAACTTCACAGGCCATTTTTGGGGGGAAGATTTCTATCATCTATTTACAGTATTTTATATACTCTAGTATAAAATTTCATCATATTGAACTAAAACAGCAATGCATAAAAGCTTAATTATTTCATTAGCATAATGTTTAAATTGAAAAGCTTAATTAATGTAGAGAGATGTACATTAATTTGCCTATAAGAAAGATGACCTAGTATCAAAACTGGATGGAGTTATTTGTCAAGAATTTGAAACATGATGAAATGACACCCTTCTTTAAATTAACAATAGAATGTACATGGTGAATAGAACGAGATCATTTTTTTTATTTACATGTACTTGTTATAGCCTAAATGTAGATGTGACCAGACATTATTTTTATATCAATATTAACATCCTAAGATAGTCACTCTGAAGGTTTAGTGTCCAGAATTTAGTTTGAATGAAGAGTTTAATGATAAGATTTAGAAGTACATATGTGGGACTGTTGAGCGTTATAGTAACTGTTCACTGTTTGATTTTTTTTTTTGATATTCATACGAGAAAAAAAATGAGTGTGCGAGAGATCTGTTCGATTTGGACTCATATTTACAGACATTAGAAGTACATGTAATAGTAAATTAATGACCATGAAATATCTGTATGTAAACTGTGTTTGTTTGTAAAACAACAACCACATGTATTGTATCTATCTCTGTGTATTCCTTGCTTTTTGTTAAATAGCTTTGTATACATTCCTTAACATAGTTTATTTAAAAACAATTGTTTATGGGTTTTATTACAATAGGAAATAAAAATTGATTACCTGTCATTGAGTTGTGTACATGTTTATTATACTTATGCAGCTGCTGTGGTCATCTTTTTACAAGGTGTGCGTTTACCTGTTTACAAGGTGTGCGTTTACCTTTTCACAAGGTTTACATATCTCTCCAAACAAGAACTATCAAATTTTTTCATGAAAAAAAAATTTCCTAAAAATCTGTAAGTACATTTGTTACTTTGTTTCTCATTCTTTTCACTCCCCGAATCACGACTGCACGATTTCGTCATATAGATTTATTTACTGAATTCTTAGATAAAACAAACGCACTCTTCTCCAGTTTCTGACAACTTGATGGGTGCATTCTTTGCCCAGAACTCTTGAGAAAATGATTGCTTGTCGGACACACACGCTTGAATGTTTTCTTGGATTTTTTTTAAATTCGGGAATGTGATAGAGCTTGTGCATTTGACCGGAAGTGACGTATTAGATGCATCGCTGTCTTGATTGCCACTACGAGCATGGCCACACTGCAGTTTCCGGCCTGAAGCATGTTTATATTGTTCATTTTGCATGTGTTTTGCGATGCATGATCCATTGATTTTTTTATTGTTTTACCTAACCAAAACATTGACTTATAAATATACCATATTTTGTTCCATTTTTATTTACAGAACTAGGTATTTATGAAATTGATATTGACACCATTTTTCAGAATTGATTTAATATATCCATTGACCGGTATTTATAATTTTCTTTTAGATAAAAAATGTTAATCAATTACCGTACATGAATGAATTTCCAAATTCTGGAATTTTCGTGTGTTCGGTTGGAACTCTTTCATCTATGCACAATCTATTCTCCATTACAGATCCGTGTTGTCAACGCTTTCCAAATGGACTTTGACACTTCCCAGTTAGACAGCTACGATAAAAGGAGTCGGCCCTCAGTAATTAGTCTTCAATCTTTACAATCAGCCCAGCAAAGGTCGGCCGTCGCCAAAAAACCCAATCTGGCGAGCTCGCCGGAAATAGATGAAGGCAACAGTCGCGGCCCCTGGTTTGGAAGACAAGACAGTATTCCATACGCAGACGAATAAGATCAATGAAAATAGTTTTGAATATAGGTTTTATTTTAATTACACTCGGAATATTCCATGGACTCGTTATTTATCCCTTGGTTTTATTTTTTACTTCGTGTTCCTTTACTCGCTAATGGTTAACTGCCCGTTTAATATGTTTGGTTTTAGACGTAAAGGTTTATCAAAGTGTTTGCCCCATCCCTTGTAATGGCAGGTCATCGATAAAACGGATGCTGATTGTCATGCATGAATGTTTGGCTTCCAGAATAAATGATTAGGTAGATCACCCGGAATTGCTTGATTGAAAGACAGGAAAGGTTTACCAGAATCCAAAAAAAAAAATATTTACATATCTTAACCGCCAGTAGAGGCCATCTCACTACAATGTAGTTTTACATTTAAAATTGCATGTCGATTGGATAAATGTGTGCATCCTTTGATATAAACCTGATTAACCTGGACACTTTAAAAGTAAACTTGTATGACTGTAGGAATAGCCGGTATATTTAAAAAAGTACATTAAAAAAGTTATTGGGATTTTTAAAAATTAAGGGCTTAAAATATCCACTGAGGGGGGACTGTCTAGCTCTTTCTAGTATTAGCTAACACGGCAGCTATGATTTGTGTTAATATTTATTATAGTCATTATAGAAGAAAAAATATGCAACTAGTAAAGAAATAAATATAAGCTAATAAATTAAGTAAAGACTTGTAAAACGAGACGTCATCATAAACTTCACTAGTTTCGGTAATGTTTGCATTATCTCCCCTTTCTTGTAGACTTCTTAAAAGTCCGGAGCTTTCAGGAAAGATGTTCCAGCGAACAACCGGATGAGGAAGTGACGTCATTATTGGAACAATTTAAAATTTTCTGCTTTACGTAGCTCAACCTTTTTTCGTCAACCCTGATGCGCACTGACTGAAGGACATCACAATTTGCGCGCCATTATACTAATATATGTATCCACGAGACTCTTGTAGCATAGTAACCTGGCATGTCGATATTAAGGCATGGCTCATCACTAACCTAGAGTAAACTGATTGGTGTTGAAAAATTACTATTATTCCTTAGAGGTGGAATGTATTAAAGTGTTACGGGAGATATCACCTATTATACAAGTATGCATGCGACATGTATTTTGCAGTGAATTGTCTAGTTATTATTCTATTGTCTTCATTAATTGTAAAATGTGACATTGCGTCATTTTTATTTTTGGACACAAACTATTTAACGTAACTTTGTTGTTTCATGCATATTGCATACACCAAGAAATGCTGTTCATGTTGTCAAGATACGAGATGATGTATACATTATTCCTATTGTAATTCATCAACTGATATTATAGATCATCATTGAATGAGGTGCACTGTGGAAAATCTTTACGTACGATCAGACTGGTTGCGTCAGCAAATGTTCACAATTTTTTTATCTTCCTCTCTCCCTCTCTCTAGCACCGTTTCACTGTTGTAACCAAATATGCAGAAAAATACTTTGCACAGTTTTCAAATATTAGCACTTTCAAGCCACAAATCAGCAAAGATTTATTAAGAATATGAGATATTTCAATTATCTAAGATTTGAAGATTGAATTGAAACCTGTTGATTTTTAACTTCACATAATACTTGTTTCAGATGCACTGACTTTTAACTAAGATGTAATGTATGTAGCAGAATGGCTATATATATTTGTTGATTTGGAATGTTAAGGATATTCACCATTCTTGTTGAGTTTTTGTTCGTCTTGTACATACACACATATATTTAATACCCTCTTCCAGCCATTTTGATTTTGTGAGTAGAGGAAGCATGTTGCTAACTTGTTGCACTATTTAATATTGAAGACGAGGCTGGCGCGCAAGGTCTGCTATAATTGACTGGATGCTGCAAATGTCTTACATTATTACTATTGAAATAATCTATCCAACCGTTCCACTCAGTTCTATACACCGTTATTATGAGATACATATCTCACTGAGCTAGAAATATCTTGCTATTGAACTCTGCCATGGCGCACAGATATAATTTAGATGGAGAATTAACAAAAATCTCGATTCTCTTTGCAGGGAGTATAGCTGTTAATTAGTTAATACACATACTTGGCCTTGAACACAAAATATATTTAGACATCAGTCTCGGAATACGATGTGGTTTTTGTTATAGTTGTGTAGGTATCCCCATGCAGGAGAATCCTGTTACTATATTTAGAGTGGCTTCTGTCTTACTTCGTTCGAACAGAGGATTTTATGAATAAAGATTACCCCCTTCCCCCCCAAAAAAAACTGCTTGTGATTCTGTTTGTATGAGTTGAATGCGATTTGAAGAAAACTTATATTATATATAAAGGTTTTGTACAAGGTTTTGTGATATAAGAAAACAAGGTTTATATAATTTATTGTGTTTTTAATCCAAAGTGTGTTGTATTAGAAACATGTTGAAATAAAGAAATAACCTTTTTACAAAACTGGAATCGTGTCCTCTTGTTAATTCCTACGCAATCAGACACATACATGTAAGCAATCTGGATAACTCGCACATGAATGCAAGACTGTTGAATTTTTTGACTACTGTGATAAATTATCATGTGTTAGAATATCATCGAAAGAATATTATTCTTTTTTGTATTCATCTCGGACACAATCGGTAAATTCTAACAAAATATGGAACAACGCACTAATCCATTTATGTAAATGTATATTTGCAAAAAAAAAATATAATCAAATCAAATCAAACGCACTAATATATGTTGTCTTGTTGCTAACGCTGAGGGTAATAGAACGGATTATCAACTGTGTCTAAACCAATCAGATTTCAGTATTTAACATGAAAGTATAATAAGGTCCTTTAATTGTTACCTTTTTAGTATAAAATTTACGTCATGGTGTTTAGTGCATATTTTTCCTTGTATTGGGTCATTTATCCACACACCTCACCAATTATCTTGCTTATTAACAAGAACTTTTTTTCAGATTTGATAGCACATCAAGTGTCAACGAAGGACTTAAAATTATGTTTGATAGATGTAGTTGGCTCCGAAACAAAAATGTCTCAAATTTTGCTCCGTTTGTTTGTCGCAGAATCGAGTGGGTCTCAAGTATCCTAATATGCCAATTCTACTAGGAGAAAAGGTATAAATATATTATAAAGCAAAACTTGCCGAAAATTTTTGCCTTTCTAGCATTTTTATGCGCTAAAAGGTTTTACAAAGTTACCAATATTTTAAAAATATCTAGTTCAACAAATGTCTAACAAAAATTTGAAAACATTAATTTTTTTAAACTCAATGCAGTACTTAGTTTACAAATTTTAGGTAAATGTATGCTGTAGGTTACCTTTGTGCGTGAAGCTGACGAGTATGGCTGCTCACTGATCAGGGAAAAACCCAAAACAGCAAGAACTTTGGTCAAGTAAACAACAGCTGTTTAAGGATGTCGAATAGAATACAAAGCATGCACATCGTGTTAAAATCAGGCACCAAATGCCAGGGAGGGGGTTTCTTGATGCGAGTTTTCTTCTTTTCGTTGCTATAATACAAGAACAACTTTGTTGCCAAATGCCACTTCTTTTCCTTTTTATTTCTGATTAGATTAATTCAATTCTTTATTCCCCCATTTTGGGCTTGGTGA
Source organism: Magallana angulata (assembly GCF_025612915.1). NCBI lineage: Eukaryota > Metazoa > Mollusca > Bivalvia > Ostreida > Ostreidae > Magallana > Magallana angulata. The sequence continues at coordinate 12,078,880 of NC_069118.1, forward strand.
AATATAAAAAAATGGGAATTTTTATATTGAAAAGAAATGGGACACCTCCAAATTGTGACGTGATTTCTTTTTAAAATAAAATTTACTGTTTATTTGTACATTTTGTCTCATTAACAATATAAATGTGAAGCCTGTCTGTGTAGAGCAACAGTGTAATGCAGCTACATAAAAATGCAAGTCCAGAGTACGAAACCTTTCTTATTGCATTTTATGTGTAAATGTTGTGCAGTTTGAACACGTTATAAAATGGTGAAAATAATCATTTTTTATGAATATGGCGTACTTTCATCCATATTAATATACTAGGATCTCGAAGTGTTCCATACCAGCTTCGAAACTTAACTGATTTACGTCATTATATGAAAAATAAAGAAAAAAGTATTTTTCTTAAACAGACCTCAATAACAAAACAACCAAACAAAAAAGATTGTTTATTCATTGACATGTAAAACAATAATAGATAACACATAACATTTAAGTTTTTTAAGATATAATTAAATGGTACAATAAATCATGCACGACTCTGTATATAACCTAAATTAATTACAATACATGTATATTTAGCCTCGGTTTAATAATAGTACTCGAAGGAATCTTGGATGCCAGAGGAAGAACTTGGAGAGTTCCCTTGAGCAAGGTGTTGTTTCATTAAATTATATTATATATCAAATTATCTTGCCTCTTTGATGTGTGTGTTACGTGTTCAGAGCGCACTCGCCTTTCTCCAGCGGCTAAGCCAGGCTAAATGTACTGAAAACACAAGAAAACAGATAAACATTGATTGAGAAGATGCTGCAGACGAGAGTTTCCATGGAAACGACCCGGGAGTTTGAGCGTAATAGAGAATTAGCTTCACAACTTAGTTTAAATTTTGTCTTATATATTATTTCAATCAGTGGTTGTTTTGGGGTTCCGGTGTGTGTGTAGAGATGCCGATATCGAAACAGGTGAGGAATCTACCAATATTGACTGGGGTTGTTGTTTTTCTTAGAAATGTTTAATAATCATATTCTGGCTAAATTATTTTTTCAACCAATTTGTTGTGTAATTAACCGTATTGTATTTATATTAGTTGAATATATATAACAGTAGATAAAAATTTGTTCAATTAATCATATTCCGGCTAAACTATTTGTCAGCCAATCTGCTATGTAATTAATCGCATTGTATTCACACGATTGAATGTATATAACAGTAGACTCATAATATAAAAAAATTAAAGTATTAAACTTTGAAAATTAACTGCCTTCGATATTCCACATCATGATTTCATGTCTTTATCTTCAGTATGGGTCTGACTCGCTGCGGAAAGATCGTCAAGTACATTATGTTTGCCCTCAACTTCTTCATGTTTGTACGTACATAATAAATTCAATTTCAAATAGGACACATTTTATTAAAAAATTTTAGATACCCTTGGATTCTCTATTAATAGTATTTGATTTATTTATTGTTATGTCAGTAAACTGCGAGCTTGCTTTTGCCATAAAAAGATATGTTGATTAACTATTTATGAAAACTTTTACAACGAACTGTGTTAATGTTTTAGTGAAAATTGATATCATTGCTAAATTCCCCTGCTTATGGTTACATATTGCCAGCATTGTCACGTTCAGAAAGCAGAGAATATAACATAATTTACTGACTGGCTCAATGTCAGAAAAGAGGTGATTAACTGACCTGATATTCTTACCATATTAGAATAATTTGCAAAAATGGAAATCGTACAAAGATTTTCTTTCCATCCAACATTTAAAGCAATATGAGCTGCAATTTTCATGCTGATTTTTTTTTTTTTTACGAAAATGTTATTTTCTACTAAAATGATAAAAAATATGGTTTTTTTTTAAATTTCTGTTAGACTTATCTTTGTGGAAAAAGCTGTTAAGAGGCCTTAATTGAAGCAAAATTGAATTATTGTCGTCCTGTACAAAAACTGCTATTTATTCCTTAGAAGAGAACTATTTCTTCTGACAAAAATAAATGATTTTATCAAATCTTATTTATCATAAAACTTTAAGATACATGAAGACTTAGCATACTAGCAGGTTTTTGCAGTAAAATACAATTCGAAAAAATACAGCTCATATTGCTTTAATTTAAAGCAAAATTCATAACTAATATTTATTATTTCAATAAACTGCAAGCAATCGCTAAAGATGTTATGTTGTTGCATGTACATATGTATTCACTTTTATTGTTTCAGTTGGGTGGTATTGGTCTTCTTGCATACGGCAGCTATATAAAAAATAACAACGGACTACCAATTCTGGGAATCTTGACGATCATTCTAGATTATGTGCATTTATCGTTTCCATGGTTACTCATCATGGCGGCCATCATTTGTATCCTTGTGTCCTTTCTGGGTTGTTGTGGGGCTGTTAAAAAGTTCAGAGGAATGTTGACAATGGTAAGATTCAACTTGGTTATGAAAAATTATTTTGCAACTTCTTTTGTACTTTTAATATTTTGTTCGATTGGAGGGGGGGGGGGGGGGTCTTGAATGACCAATAAAAAGAATAATTGTTTTGTAGCATTTCCTTCTTTTACTGGCTATGTTCATTGGTGTCATCGTAAGCGGAGTTTTGGGTTACCAATATAAACAAACAGTAAGTACTAGTGCACGTGTAATAACTTATAGTCCATGTTTTCATTTATGGATTACACATTTGATTCTCCGATCACCTTCTTGTTACATTAATATTTGTTATTTAATTTGATTTGAATATTATTTGATTTATTTTATTCTAATTGTGTAACAAAATGTGTAATTACAATGGCACTTTAATGTTATTATGAAAAAACTTGCAGAAATTCTAAGTTTTGCTCAAAGCCTACGATCTCTGTTTTTCGTGCCTGAGGCTATTGCGACACGGAGCTTTCGTTTAAGGTCTTATTCTTTAAAACGGTCAACATGTTCAATCTGTATGAATGAAGGTCAGGCGTAATGACCAGATCCCTACGTCCCGGCTTAAAGCCGGAAGTAAAATCTCCTCTCCATCAAAGTCATCTAAATTAGCGTAACCAGATTGAACTTGAATTTTCTGTTTGATTCAGATAGAGTCAGCTATAGTATCACAAATGGAGGCATCCCTTAACAGCTCGTATGGAGTGGATGACTACGTTACTCGGACCTGGGACACACTGCAATCCACAGTAAATAACAGGCAAATTACTTCACAGTAATAACAGGCAAATTACTCCACAGTAAATAACAGGCAAATTACTCCACAGTAATAACAGGCAAATGACTTAACAGTTATAACAGACAAATTACTTCACAGTAAATAACAGGCAAATTACTTAACAATAATAACAGGCAAATTACTTCACAGTAAATAAGAGGCAAATGACTTAACAATAATAACAGGCAAATTACTTCACAGTAAATAAGAGGCAAATTACTTAACAGTTATAACAGACAAATTACTTCACAGTAAATAACAGGCAAATTACTTAACAGTAATAACAGACAAATTACTTAACAGTTATACTAGTAACTAACAATGTATACCACAGTAATAGCAGGCAACTCTCTACAGTTATACTAATATTCCACAGTAATAACAGGCAAATTGATTTACAGTAGTAACAGTAGGCTAACTACTCTACAATAATAGCAGGCAAATTACTTAACAGTAATAACAGGCAAATTACTTCACAGTTATACTAGTAACTAACAATGTATACCACAGTAATAGAAGGCAAATTACTTAACAGTAATAGCAGACCAATTACTCTTCAGTAATACTAGTAACTAATAGAGTATTCAACAGTGATCACAAGCAAATTGATTTACAGTAGTAACTGTAGGCAAACTACTCTACAGGCAAATTACTTAACAGTTATATCAGGCAAAATGCTCAACAGTAAAACCAGGCAAATTACTCAATGGTAATATTTGGCAAATTACTCTCTACAGTAATATTAGTAATTAACAAAGTATTCCACAGTATAAGCAAGCAAATTACTCAACAATTATACTTAGTCTAGTAAATTAGAGAATATTCCACAGTATTAACAGGCAAATTAATTTACAGTAGTTACAGCAGGCAAACTTCTCTACATTAGTAAAAGGCAAATTGCTCCATAGTGATAAAAGGCTTTACCATCGAAGGTTATTAATTTACTTGTAATATATAGATACCCATCAGTAAAGTGTTAATTCAAACTTAAAGTTCTTCTCTATCAAACCTCTACGAAAGTTCTTCTCTATCAAACCTCTACGAATACTAAGAAGAAATATTGAAGAACAAGGAAATCTCACAGCCTCATGCAGTAAAATAACTGTGATTGTCCCTCTTGTATATTATAATGAAATTATTATTATCTTTTATATGATGATGAAACAGGAAAAAAACAATGATTATCTTGAAAACTACATCTTTCAAAACAAGGTTTAAAAAGAATGTACCTTTTAGACGACACTTTTGCGAAAAATGCATAGCCAACAGAAACAAAAGCAAAAAAGCTGAAAAATTGAATGTTATTTTTGTAGCGACATCATATTTTTGTATACTTTTGACTGTTTTCAGCTCCGGTGCTGTGGTGTAGAGGGAGACGAAAACTCTACCAATTCCTGGTCCTTTTACAAGACGTCCACTGATTGGTTCAAAAGTCAAAGGGGTAAGTAATTTTATATATCCAATGTATTTTAGTCAATATGTCTTTTTGTGATTTTCATTACTTTGTAAATCATTTTATTACTTACTCAATATACAGTGATTAAATTTGCTAAATGTATAATTTCTCAAACATTGACATTTTCATACCAATTCATCATACTTTCGACCAATCAAATTGCGTTTTAGTCAGAATTGATTCATTTCATGTTTTCTGACAGGGGACCCCCGTTATGTTCCAAACAGCTGCTGTAGGTACCCAGGGGATTTGTACAACCTGACCAATTGCGTCGGTCTACGTGACAGAGACCGGCGTCAGGCTCCCGCCGGTGGCCCCCCGGTACTACATGTACCTTCCATGAGAAACGATCAACTCTTTACCAAGGTAGGTCTATCCTATAAGTCGCATATACTGAGTTTCGTGTATGACTGCATAAACACGGCAAATATATGATTTCATCTGAAATATTCCTATATCTTCACATTTTAAAAAAATATTTTGATAAACTAGGTTTGATGTACATGTAAGTCAACGATAATTTAAATGGATACCGGTATTTGTTCATGACAAAAGTTATAAATGCACGCATAAATATTATATTCCTGAGATGTTTAAAACACCACAATATTTATTTAAGTGAAATGCTTGAGTACTTCAATCGATCTTTATTGTTTTAATCCAGGGCTGCTGGACAACATTACTTAACATAGTGAACAATAAGATTTGGATTGGTATGGTCATGATTACCCTTTCAACATCTCTAATGGTAGGTGCTCTGGGAATTTGCATATTTCCTGTGAACAATTAGAAATCCTTTGAAAAGCAAGAAATACATTTATATAGTTTAGTTTTATCACGTAAAAAATTCCTGAGTTATCAGTTCATGGAAAAGCTCTAATTAGAAATACATCACCTTTCGGGGCCGTTCCGTGTCAACTAACTAACACCGCGGAATGATAATTAACACTGTTGTGAGGTGCAGTACTTACATTTACCAATTTTATCGCCGTCACGACAGATTTTTGGCATGTAGCCAGATTCCGATTTCCTCTAACAATGTTTCCGTTCCAATCTGGAAATCATCTGAGTAATGCAATTTACCTGACTTCCATAAATCTGATTTAACTACTTTTCATTGCAATGAACTTTGTATCATTTTGCAGCTAATTGGTATGATTTTGTCAGTGTGTTTGTGCAAAAGGATCGAGGAGCAGATTTATGAAGATGAAGAGGAAAGATTTCAGAATTTAGCTATGTAGCAAAAAGAATAAATACGTGAACTATCTTTTAAATTACTGATTGTAGAAATTCAACATCATGTAATTTCATTATTTAATTAATTTACAAAGCAAACTTTGTTTATGTCTGTAAATTATATAATTAAAAATACAGTATGAAAATATTCTTTTCTTTTAAATCCCGGTACCGATTTAAATAATCTGCGTAAAATGTGTGAAAATTTATTATTATCAACACGACATAAATGAAAATAAAGCAAGTTTATTAGAGCTTTTGATGAAAATCACAGTATTCTTCTACTTGAAATAAGATGGTTGAAAGATGTATTTTTGTGGGTTTTTCTCTATTATAATAAATATATAAGAACATTAATCAAAGACAGAAACGAATCTCTCTCTCTCTCTCTCTCTCTCTCTCTCTCTCTCTCTCTCTCTCTCTCTCTCTCTCTCAAATACTGAACAAATACAAAAGTGCAGCAGTGACGATATAAACCACTTCCGGTGCTGATCGCTGACCGGAGTTACAAGCGTCTGTCTCACAAGATGAAATACATCCGTTATACAAAACGTTCCCCAGGTTAAATGGCCCACATATTGTATCCAGGGACTCGATGGCGCATGACCGAACGATTGTCTCGGTGCCGTCCTCAGCTGTTAAAACAAACATTAGTATTCAATCAATTGTCATTGATTTTTTGCAAATTTGTTTCAAATCGGATGGATGCTTTTAACCGATTTTGAAGGGGACTGTAAACGGCTTGTTCAAAACAATTCAAACATTTTGCAATTAATGATGAGTGAAAATCGATTTCGTTTCTTTCGGAATGTTATCCAATGTTGAAAAATATATATTTTTTAGTCATCAATACAATGAACTTTGCAATGCACATTTTAAGAGGGTTCAATAGTGACCACTTTTAGACTTTATTAATCTCCTCAAGATGAAGAACTCTATGCACAGATACAGGAAAACATTCAAATTTCAAAGCCACCATAATTGGAATTGATTTTCTTTCTTCCAAAATGACAGTTTATGGCTAAAAATATTTAACATTTTAAGGCATAACTGATGGATAATTTTTGTTGTCCACCCAGGATCGGATTATTCCTTACAAACACAAACCTTAAATAGACAAAAAGAATATTGAGGGATGAGAATGCAAATTCATTTTCAAACTGTATCTGCAGCAGAAATGGTGTGCAATATGCTAAACACGAGACAGTCCTCAAAATCGGTAAAAAAAAAAAAAAAGAGAAGAAGTCACAATGCGGATTCTAATGTATCGCACAAAGATTTATTTACGTCTTGCATGGAACAAAAGGGAATCAATATGAATTATTGAAGACGTTGTCTCTCACTGTATTCGTGGGAAGAATTATGAATTCTGTGATGTTATTTACGAGAGATGTTTATAAAGCAATACCTTATTGAAGTAAGACCACCTGGGGTTTTAATATCCAGAGATGATAATTAAATCTAAACAGTGTTTAGAACAAGCAAGACAAATACTCTAGATGTACAGTAGTTGTCGATAGATTTCTCGGCGAAATGTCTCTGTGCATTGAGGGTATAAGATACAACGATATTGTAGACAACAAAAATCAGAGCCATGTCTCAGAATCTGATTCATAAACAACGGAAATCAATAGAACAAGCGTACAATCTAAATTGAGAGGTGAAGGCGCTATACAGTTCCTGTTGAGTGTAACCTATTTATGTGATCTCTGTTAAGGGGGCTGGATGGTCGTTGTTATTTTTGGACTAAATGAATCTCCTTGAGATAAAGAGCTCTTTCTGGAGATAACGATATATAAAAATGTTTAAATTTTAAAGCTGAAAATTAAGATATTTGCATTTAATCTTTACTAAATGCAATTCATCATTTGTTGTAGCCCAAAATATCATATTCAAACTTTTAAGGTAGATCTGATGGGTAATTTGTTTACCATTCAGCCTCTTTATCAATCGGAACAATCGGAACATCGCTCGGCCTTTTCTGTCAAGTCGGAAAAGGCCGAGCGATGATCCGATTGCCACCATATATAATACGCGTTTATGCAGGGATCCCACTTACAGTTAATGCCAGTGATCTTGGTGCAGAACCGGGCCGGAAATAGCCCTACCCTGCCGTCCCGCCCCTCCCCACAGTTCGTGGTAAGGTTATTGTAGGCCGGGTGGAAAGGGTCGTGACAGAACGGGTCGCTGAAGTTAAGGGAGGAGCATTGGTAGCAATCGATGGCAGATACTGCAGATGAAATATAAACAAAAAGTTTGGTTAAAACAGAATTGTGCGTGGTGTACAAGTTTGACAACACGATCCGGAAGTAAATAAAAATGTCATAGAAAACCATTAATATTTTGTATCACAATATCGTATACCTTTTACCTGGACTGTGAACTGCATTTTATTCTTATTCCATAAAATAAAATAAGTCTATGGTATTTGTAATACGTTTTGTGTTCAGTGCATTTTTTCATGTGCAGTTGATAAAATAACTAAAAGATAATTAAGGGGGTGTGTACGGCCATCTTGTACATTTGAGGATAAGAATGTAAACATATCTTGAACTGGCTTGTTTCTGCCTGGCCAAAAATGTTGCCAAAAGATATTAAAGCAATAAACACGAAGTCCTACATGTCATTTTGTTTGAAAAGTATGCATACAAGAACAGGACAATGCCTTTTTAATAACTCAGAACAGCTGTCGAACTGCGCAGCTACAGATTTATTTTGAAGATTAAAAAATCTGAAAAATAGAGGGGGTTCATTTGTGTCTTCTCTACAACCATTTGTTGCTTTCATATCTTTTGGCAACATTTTTGGCCAGTTTCAGGCAGAAACAAGCCAGTTCAAGAAATGTTTACGAGATGGCCGCACATCCCCCTTAAATCGGAAAATTTTCCAGTCTTTCGTAAAAGTTTTCACGTCAATCAATTGAAAAAAAATGTCCCCCTCAACTCCAGTTATTGATTGTTTAATAACATTGAGTTGGATTGATTTAGTATAGAACAAACTTTATTAAATCATTAAAAAAGAACACTAACCTACATCCAGTTCTGTCGTCAGAAATATGTTTACACGATTCTAGAAGATTTGCACGGAAGGCTTGGCATGCTTAATACAAGACGATGGTAGACAACGATAACACTTGTATAGAGAGGTTTTCTTGAAATATTTCTTGATTGCGACACTCTTACAAATTTTGAAATAAAGAATCATAGGTATGAATGATGGCAAGTAGTTGTTACAGTTTCACAATTCGACAAATATAACAACAGTAAATCGGCATATTATTTTTAAGATATTAACGAAGTTGTTATTAATTCTCCGACTGAACCTCCTTCGGTGATAATCAATTATACATGTCAACCAATCATTCTGTGTTCATACAGCCGTCACCAATGTGTTATCAATAATTTATTTAAATCAAATTGTAACTTGTTTCAGTTGCAGATAAAAAAAATTCCCTCTACTTTGCGAACATCACGAAGCTTGCTTCCGGTCATGTGATCAATGGAAAGACATTCAACAAAATACAAAACAAGAGAAGAGAAACCAATTTGCGAAGCATGCATAAAATCATTCACTCATAATATGGTTGTGACGATCGATTTAGACACCAGTTACGATTTGATAATAGAATTAAGTCATTACAACATCAGGACACATAGATGTAAATTCAGCGGGGAATTGGGGATTCGATTTCGCAGCCCATTTTATGGGAAAGATAATTAGTGTTTCTTGTTTAATAATGACTTCGAAGTTTCATCACGTGAGGCCCTGTTGTTCATGTGCTTATACTGGAACTAAATACCACCGGGGGAAACCCTTTGAATGGATATTTTATTATATGGCATAAAATTCTTAACCGACAATGAAAGCCCTTTGTAATTTGTCTTCCAGCTATATAAAAAGTAAATAAATGCCGATAGGTTCTGAACTATAAGAAGATCCTTCATGGCAAGAGGCAATTTTCATACAACATCGATAATTCAAATACTATAGTGGCGAATTCGATTCGCTTCGAATAAATTTGAATTAAAAAGCATGTGAGTTGGAATGTTGAATAATGCGTCAAGAACGTTCTTTAAAGGACAGTCATGGAAATTGACTGGCGTTTTACCACTGGTAGACAAGCTCTTCTGAATTCCAGGAAAACGCATTATCCGGTGAATGATAAATCATTATCGAACAGCGTGACGGTCTAATCAAAGTCTTGTCAAATATTAGCTCTACTGCAGCACTAGGTAACTAAGCCTTGCTTAAACATTTATTTCTGGTAACTGCTACTATACATTCAATTAATAAAGATGATCCATGCTTCAATTGATTTTATTTTTCGGCGAGGTACTCTATTTGAAATTGCTTATTGTGTACAATCTAAATATAGCACACACTGTGTTAAACTCAAGCACGAGGTCATATTAGTTTTCGAAAATGGCTAGGGTACAGACAGATAACCAAAGGAAGACACAGAAGGCAGTCAGAAAAAAAAATATAAGTAAAATGTGAAATCAAAAACTACATACACTGTACAGACTACTAATTCCTAACAAGTATAAGATTTTACATGAAAATAAAACGTACAAATGAACACGAACACATAAGATAGTGAGATGTTCATGAAGCAGAATATTGATGAAGCAACACAGTCATATACGTTTTTCTGAATAATAGATGTCGTATTTTTCTTTGTCATAATAATCTTTTTCCATAAAATTAACACAAAATATTACCTGTTACATAGAGTTGAAGGAAAGTTAGGAATCCAGAAAAGATATTCTTCAACCACCGGCTCATTTTTGTGTTTTAAACATCGTCTGTACGTTTTACTTCATGTGTCGGCCATGTTCATCGTGCATCAGTTATCGTCTGCTAGCAGCAACATCAGTGAGGGAGTAATCAATGGCGGGAACAGAGTATTGAAAGCTCGGAGAGGGCCAAGGGTCGTTGTTGGCTATGTACATGAAAATAAAATGTGTATTCATAAAACAAAAGATGTCAACTACTAAATATTTGGGTTTTTATCCATCGTGTCTAAGGAGTCTCGGGGTAGAATGTTTCAAACATACGATTTCCTAATTTTTTTACCAGTCAACTAATGGAGTAAAGTAAATTAACCAGTGGTTTATCTGTTTTCCGCATTTAAATTTTGGTTGTCCGAATCATCTCCGACATTTTATATAGGACTATATAGAAAAAGGGGGCTATCTTTTTCAATTTCATAAACTTGTAAAAAAAAATTTAAAAATACGATTTTCTTTGAATTTTTAGCAAACATTTTTGCCAATGAAAACGATATTTACCGGGTAGTTTTCATGCTATTAGCCATCGTAGTTTGGTCATATAAACGTGTTTTGCGAGCCATTTTACATATAGAATAAAAAGGGTGTTTATGAATCAAATTCAATTTTATTTGTAATAAGTAATAAATATACATGTAACGTTAGATAGAAAAAATACCTTTCCCCTCCCGAAGAACATATGAGGATCGCGCATTTCTTTTCATTTTGCAAATTATAATTTCAGTTTAAATTATTGACGCTGCTAAAAAAAATTTAAAAGATTTAAACGCGTTTATTTTTGTCAATTAAAATCATAATATCATCGGAAGACGTTGACTCCGACGTGGATCACGTCGATTTTGAAGACGTGGCAAAATAATAAAAAAAAACTTCTGATCATTATTCTATCAATTTCACATAAAATAATTTTTAAACTGACAGATAATGTAATGTAAAAGGTATATGTAGCCGAGGAAAGAAACCAAAAGTAAAACACCCAAAGACAGAGAACAATGCGCATGCGCTGATCTAAAGGACTCCTCAGGTGACCGCTTCAGAAAAATTCAAATTTCTTAAATTTATATTTGATATCTTGGGTCCTGGCCCCGGGGCCATAAAACTTAGACGAGCTCACTTTTGATCTCAGTCTCACTTTTCCACTATATGTTTCTTTTGTAAAAGTGAGATTTAGATCAAAAGTAAGCTCGTCTAAGTTTTATGGCCCCGGGGCCTGGTAGGACTGTAGCTCTAGACTGCGGGATAGTCCCGAGTGGTGTAACACTATTTTCCGTAGTGCTAAGTTCCACAGCTATAGATACATGTAAAACAGACTTTTTCTACAGACTTTTCTGAAGACAATCTTTGAATTAATTATTAGTTTATGATACGCTAACAAAGCATCATTTACAATGTAATTTGCTTCTCTTCATTGTCAGCAATGTAATCGATTTAATTAAGTACACATGGTAGTCATTAGCGTTACAAACAGTGCAAGCGTTATGAGTAAAATATTTTTCAATAAAAACATGCATTAATTTACAAATAAATGTAGTTTCATAATGGGAATCGAGTTGGATCCAGACGAGTTGTGTAATTAACGTTTACGTAGATTTTGTGTATCTACAAACTAAAAATACAACATAAAAGTAAAATAAATATTTATGATAGAGTCCTGCCTTAGGAATCTCTTGTTGATTTGGCTGCATGTTCTGTCGCTCAATGCTAGAGACAAACGCAAGTATTTCTTTTTGTTTTGTTTTGAGACATCGTGCCAAAGTCTTTGGGATTTGACATTTTGCTCCTATTCCGTTTAAAATAGAATCCAATAGCCCATAAAGCATGTCTGAGGTGAGACTGTTATTAAAGCTTTCCAAAAACATAATCTTTATTGTCTTTCAAAGCATCTTCCTAATATCACAAAGAAATATGGAAATGAGGTTAGCTTTTTCAAAAAAAAACTTTCAAATCTTCAGACAGTATTCAAACCCCAAGATTATGCTATTGTCAAAAATGTATAGATCACGCTCAAAGACCATGAAGCCCATAAACTGAGAATATAACCCTAAATCAAACACAAGCCATAGGTTTTAAATAGTTACCTCATTGCACACTCAAAGTAGAAATTTCATCCACTTATATTGATTTTTTCCCAGAAGCTATACATGTCTATTTAAATTTTTAATTTAAATCTAATTTAAATCTGTTTGCAGTTTTTGGTGACGAATCTCGAATCAAACCTGCTCAAGGGAGCAACAGTGTTTTAGATACCAGTATCTTGATCAGTTAATGTCTTGTTTCGGTTAAAGGATATTTTTTGCCAAATTCCAGTAAACCAGAGGCCTTCATGCATAGAACTAATTCTTTTGAAATTAAAAACGATGTTTGAAGAAAAAGCAACATGAAACAAATTTGATCTACTGGTACATACTTACATATATATTGATACTAGTACCTCTGATCTAATTAAATTGTGACGTTCCTTCTCCCTTATTGCTTCGCAAAAAAGGGTACAGAGATATGAGAAGCGTTTACGAATTCAGAAGATTCTGTTGGATCAAGCAGACGGTCACATAACCATTTATCGCTGTCTCTGATTACTTTACAAATTGTTGCAGAGGTTAATTAAGAGAGAAATAATTGCAAAATCTAAACAAACACAATAAAAGCAATACGTATTTAGACAGATAGGCAAATACATGTATATTGAATGAATCATTGTGTATATATATATAAAACACAATTCGTTTAACAATGCTACAAAATCACTGGTCTGCATGTGAGCATATGGGTAACTTAGTAACTCAGTAAAGGTTATATGACTGATAATTAAGACTTGTTGAGACCTGCATGGATTCACGTATTCTGTCTTTCTCTCGATTTATTTAATTAGCTAAGGGAACTAGGCGGGTGACGTAAGGCCTTAGTCTTATATAGACATTACCGATAGGAAAGCTTACCTAAGCATGCATTACATACATGAATATATGCAATACCGTACATATGTATTTTTAACACATAAGCCTTAAAATCTATGTCCATTCCTTATGCAAAAAGACGGACTCGAAACCATTGAAATGTCACTCCAATCATACCTGATCAAAGTTAACTTAAATGGTGGATAAGACCTTATATTTCACTCACAAGGATTCTCCACTTTCTCCTGCGTCCACCTGGAACTCTTTTATCCTTATCTAGACATAGGATTCAACTTAGTTAGAGGTCGACCTTGAAATGACACTACTACTCGAGTAAATCATTCTTCTTGTACTATAGTTTTTTTTTAATTCATGTATACTTGTGTTTTCACAGGCACTTGTGTGTCCAAAAATGGAAAAGTGGATGTTTTGTCAAACAAATAATAAAATAATGAAAATAAATGGCATCATAGCAAAATTGATTTCATTTCTCTGACTGATTATTATGATGGATTTTTTAATCTCATCAAAAGGGCAAATACACTCTAATCATTTTGTTATCATTTAATATTTATTCATTTGATGAGATATCGGCGCTTCTGATTGGTCGAAAAATTTCTTTGATACCTGCATCAATAAAAAATTTTGCCGGATCTACTTTTCTCAACTGTTTTGATCTAACACTATTTATAGAACGGGTATTTCCAAGATAAACACTGTCAACAAAATGTAAAGTTGTGTCTGTTTTATTGTCAGCAAAGAAAATGCAATCTTGTGAATATAAAAACTTGAAAGTTTAACCTTCAAAAATGAACGAAACACATTATTTGATTCACGAAATAGAAAATTAAGCGTCTTCTCACGATTTCGTCTGCTTAATTGAGATCAATCAACATTTACAGCGAGGCTGGCTGTTCCTTTTCCAGGAATATTATAACGAACATATAGGCCTATAAACTTTCACGGTAACACTGCACTGCTGTTCAAATTTGGTAACGATAATCATAAGTTTCAAATTTACACACGTACATGATCGGTCATCAGAAATAGAGTCGTAAAGAAAAGCTATGAGTAATGCATCAACTCCTTCGGTGCATTCCAAGCGGCAGATATGCCATTTAAGTACATCACTGGCTATCTAGTTACCACAACGTTTACAAAAGTCGCTAATACATACTATTCTTTGTCGACATATCGGCTATTTTCGTCCACGATCGCCTTTCCTTGGATGGTTATGTCCAGTTGCATTTTCCAGCGATCTCACATGAAAACTAGTTTTAATACGAGTTTTTCTGCACAGGGAATAATATCACAAGCTATCGCATGTATTTTCCTTTCGTTTTCAATTCAGCCGGTTCAGATTTTAACTCACTATTTGTGTTTAATCCATTAAATTCAGCTCAATAGCTCTGCATCAGCTGAAGGCGCATCCATTTTGAATACTGTTGCTGTTGTTGTTTTGTATTCATACGCGCCGCTTCATTTACATTATTTACATGTTTGATCAATGACACTTCACATTTTTTTATTTGAAAATGTTTTATTAAATGATAAGAAATGAAGATAATAATTTTTCTATTGATCGACGTATCAAAGAAAAAATTGACCGGAAAACTTTTTAATCAATGCGCTACGCGCATTGATGAAGTTTTCCGGTCAATTTTTTCTTTGATACGTCGATCAATAGAAAAATTATTATCTTCATTTCTTAAATAAACCTTGGTTTAGTATCACGAATTTGACCTTGACCTTTTGCATTGCTAAGGCGATGCGAATGGTAGTTATGGTGACGAGCCGGCGGAACTTGCGTCATTATCTGGTCGCTAGGGTCTTCGACTGACGGATCCGAACCAAATCTTGTGACCCGACTCATTCGACTTTTAGTCGCCGTGACGTGTCGATCAGTCAGCTGGGACCGCAGCTTTTCTTTTTCACTCCGTTCTTTCTCCAACTCACTGGCTAACTTGGACATTTTGCTTGACGTGTTTTCCATTCTGTTCTCGTAGATGCGTGCTTTAACTTGATCGGAAATTTCCGTGCTAGCCTTTAAATCTTTCAGAGGAATGTCCTGGTAAGAGAAGATTCGAACACACTCTTCCAAAAGTGCTTTCGAAGAACCAGCATCGGCAGATTTAATGCATTTCAGCAGCAATTCAGGACCGTTGTCTTTGCGGTGTTTGAAGGTTGGGGAGCCTTTCGAAACGTTAGGAGTTGCCGGGGTTTTCCGTAGACTCCCGATAAGAACTTTTTCGCATTTTTCTTTCAGATGTGCGATTTCGTACTCGTTTGCAAGTGGAAGCAGTCGAAGCGCCATCTTTTCTGTAATCAACGTTCATCATTATTTATAAATTAAGCGTACATGTAATTTTAAGAATATTGCTTTAGCTGTGATTCATCCATCACACGTCTTTAGCTTATAGTAAGGGTGAAGTTGTCTCTCCTTTAATAATTAAAGCAAAGCTTAAATTCATTTTAACAAAACTGAAAGTAACAGGTACTTTAAGTAGAAAAAATATATGCCCAATATCAACGTATCAAATAATGAGATTGTTCAATGAGGTGAATTTCCCCAATGATCCTTTTGTTCTGTAAGGAGTACTATAGATACCTGTGACATCGCTACCGGTCCCTGGATGGAGATAGGTCAGTAGGTCAACAAAGTCGGTGTAACTTTTGTTGCTGATTTTGACCTCTGCCTTGGACTTCTTTTCTGCAATGGCGGCTTTGTGAGCACTGTCAAGAAGTCTTTGAAAGTAAGGCGACGCGTATCCCAGAATGCACCTGTTGATGTACAGCTTCTTTCCTTCCAACACCAAAATGGTGTCGGTAAACTGATCTTCTTTTAGAAATGGTAGGTTGGTGGGCTCCTTTGGTCCTCTGTGATGGGGATGGTGCAAGTGGTACGCTGCCGACGATTTGGGATCCGCAGACGAATTCTGTGGAAAGGGTATGAAGGGTGTCCCAGACATGATGATGAAAGCGAAATTCACATATAAAATTTGAAATCAGGATTGACGACATATAGGTATGTGTTTGTAACATGAGTTCTAGTTCAGTTGATAACAAAAAGGGCGTTTTGTAAAACGTTTAAAAGAATCCACTCTCTGGAACGTGAATATATGTGCATTTCTGATGGAATCTAAGTACAATTACTTGGCTAAGTTCTTTTTCTGTTGATACAATTGGAATTTTACGTTTCGTAAAAGAAAGAAATTCATTCTCTGGAACGCGAACACAACATTTTCATTTACATTATTCAAAAACAAATTTAAATATATAGCTGTTCAACGAGAACTTCTGATTACTGCTATTGATTTAAATTTGCAGGATTGCGTCAATTGGTATTTGGGAATGCGTGAATAAAGTTAGTTTATTTGTCTGTCTGTGCTTCGTCTAATCGTGGATCAGGGGTTCGAATCCACGTTTCTGGAGAAGGAGTGGGGTCCACATTATGTTCTCCAATTATGGAGGTTTTTTTCTGTAGGAAAGATGAAAATTCCATGATGGGGGTGGGGGGGGGGGGAGGAGTCCAGACTCGCCTATCGCCTAGAACTGGTAGCATGTTGCATGCAGACTTACTTCAATGTAAATAGATTACTAGTATATCTGTATTAAATGTTGTTATATGAATCTTAATTTTACTATACGCTCTTGTCCCTTTTTGATACTTACGTAGGAAACATTTCTTACTACGGCTGTGTAGTGTCAGGCTTTCACTCTGTCCAAGAGATAGAAAAAAAAACCATCTTGATAAATTGTGAAAACATTGTTAAAAGTTTTTCCCCCTAACGCAGCTATTTAATGTGAATAAGTAGAATGCATCTTCAAATTGTTTTTAAAAACTGCGTATTTTAAGTTTTGGATTAATGAACTTTTGGGTGAATCAATTGTTTTTTTTTTAAAAGCCAAAAGCTACCAAGAGCGTTTTACAATTCTAAACAGTCTTTACTATCTGATATAAATGCCTCTCCTAAATGTACATCATATAAATATTTTATTGATCAGTGTACTTTGCAGTCATTTCTGACAAAAAGAATTCCTTTACAGCATTAGAAACTCATATTTGAATGAAGATTATCATCTCATTGTCTTACCATCAAAACTGGTTACTACGATAATGTTCCGTTTGAAAGACGCTCATGTTCTTTATGTATTTAAGATGAATATCATTTTATTCTGAAATGTCCCTTTCATTTAAGAGAAAAATTCAGTAAAGAGTTCATTTTTATACATCAAACCCTCTGTCTATAATTATTATTTTTTATTTGTCATCAGAACTCCATGTGTAATCTTGATGTCTTTTCGACTGACCTATTTATTATATCTATATGTTTATATCAATTGTCTTGTACATGTACATGACCTATGAGTTGTTCACTTATAAACAATACAAACAATACGATAACATAAATACATGTAAGATAAAGGGTTACAATGGTATCGTTGTTGAATAAAAATCGTTTTCCTTTGGCTTATTTTTTGGGGTATTATTTTGTATGTTTATATCATTCTCATCATCAAAGGTCATTATCTGGCGCCATTTTCATTTGTTGATCTAACTGGCCTCGGTGTTTAGAAGTATGACATCGCTATTTTCGTATTTTGGCAAATTCCTCTATTACAATTGCTAGCGATTTTTTTTCTCAAAAAAATAACGCAAAAAGGGCATGACTAACCATTTTCATTGTATGAAAGATGTATTGTTTAAGATTGATTATTGATCATACAATTTTTTTCTTGTTCAAAGCGTCTATGTAACATCTTACCGGGGTTGAATGTCAAAAGTTGTCTTTCCTGGTACCATATATTGCCAATGCGTGTTATTAAAAGAAAAAATAAATTTTCATAAAATACATATGAAATATGTTACATCGATTTTTTAAAAATAAAATAGTGAATCATTATATGTAAATGGACCCAATAGCTTGGGCCTAAAATGGTATTTAATGCGAATAGAACGTTTTCATTTATTTTCACTCATAACATATAAGTGTTACATGAGGTGCAGAAGAGTTACCTTATATGTACAATTTTAAAAGTATAAGAAAAGCAGGATTTACAACAGAGAAACAGAATAAAGTAAACAATGAATTTTTTTTATATAGTTGTTATGTACATGTAGGATGACCGACCAAATC
This sequence comes from Magallana angulata, assembly GCF_025612915.1. Lineage (NCBI taxonomy): Eukaryota > Metazoa > Mollusca > Bivalvia > Ostreida > Ostreidae > Magallana > Magallana angulata. Next base: position 12,097,579 of record NC_069118.1, read on the forward strand.
AAATATTTCTCTAATTAAAGTACACATTTTCATAAGAATTACATGATTTGAAGATGACATACACGTACAGCGTATAAGAATTCTAAATTTTAAGGTGTTTATGTTTTTAAGATAATACTGAATTACTAAACATATTTTCTTACATGTGACAATGCACTACATTCTAAAACATAATGAAATCCATCGCCAATTTGATTGGCCAACATAAGCCGTACTTGTGTATCATCAAAATCTGCATATTACATTAGTTTTGAAATACATGTAGTACATGCATATTGGACGGTAAAAAAAAAAAACCTTAGTAAAAGGTAGTAATGATTTGTATGATTTTCCTTTTTTTTAAAAAGAGGATATTTTTCTATTTCAAATTGATGATAAACATGAAAAATAAAAGTTGTTTACATAAAATTTATGCAAACAAAGGAAGCCCATTGTTTAGCGTTAAAGGAGGAAATATAATACATTGTTGTTTTATCGTGGTCGTGTGATTTGCGGAAATTTTTCATCTCCAAGTAGGTTTTATCTTTTATACGGCATAAGTTACTTCCCGTTAGACTCTGAAATAAATTATCAATGTTTTGTTACAAAGGTGATAGATTTAGAGTGAATTTTGAAGCATTTTTCAAAAATTAACTAAAACAAGGGATCTTGATCTGACTCAGGTTTGTACTTTTTTGTCCTGTTACCGAAACAGGGTGTTTTCAGTGTAAGTTTGTCTGTATAATAGGAAGAAGGTTCCAGGAAGCTTTATCAGTTTAATTAAATCCGTGCCCAGAAGCGTTCAGAAAATAATATATTCAAGTACTGTGCAATTTCTTTATATTTGAAAGAATTAGATTTTGCATTTAATTAAAACTTTAATATCTTGGACAGTTATTTGGTTTTTATTGTGTTTTATTGTGTATAGTCAATACAATTGGGGTTTTCTCTTCTATATATGTTTGAAGAGGTTCAGAAAGACCCCAGTTTAAAATAAAACAAATACCGTATAATTGAGGAATCATGCATGTAATCCTGCTGGTTATCTTTAAATTTAGCATACCAAAGAAGATGGCGCTGAGCTTAGATGATCGTATTCTTGGAGAGAAGGTGGACAACTATTGTAGCAGTGATGAAGGCGAACAAGAGGAGGAGGACAAACCTCAAAGAGAAATGGAACCAAAGGCTTCAAGCATTCCAGAACCTCAACTGAAGGACTACAACAAGTTCTCTACAAATGTTAGTCAATTTGATTCTGATTTAACCATTCCTGTTCCTAATTAGCAATGTCCCATAAAAATAACATCTTTGGGATGATACCGATCCTGTGAAATCATCATTGTTTTGGGGGGACCAATGTTTGTGGCTTTCGTGGGCAGCCTTTGCCCATGAATTTACATCCCCATGAACGTATATAAAGTATTTGCTTTAAAATGTGTATTAATAACTATTATCCTGAATTTGCTACCAACCAAATTCCATCCCAATGAACCAGGCAAATTTTGGCGACCCATGAACATTGACATCCAGGAATTAAAATGATTCTACACTACTTTAAAATTTTATTTTGTGGGCTGAGGATCAGAGAACCTTTATACTGTTTACATATTTTCTCAGTGTCTAAATTCCTAACAAACATTAACAAAATAGCTTATAGCAAAGATTTTAAAGATATTGATATATCTCAATTTAGTTGAATGCAAAATTAAATACTACCCGTTAATTATATTACATGTGTTGTTATTGTGTTAAATCTGATTCTATAATACATATTAACTTACATAATGAAAAAAATTACATGTAAAAAATAGTTTTGAATAGGCCTACATCAGTAATGTAACTTATACTTAAAAATTATCAATTGACCAAAATATAATTCTATGATGAGGAAAACATACTGTGTCATATTTACAGACAAACATTAATCAGTAAATGTGCCAGTACAATTTCTCTCAGCTGATATGAACTGGTTGATACATGAAAGATTTCACAAAGAATATGCTGTTGATTAAAATATCTGCTGACTTTATAGACAGGACCCAAGGGTGTGATCAATGACTGGCGAGAGTTCAAGAGGCTGGAAACTGAGAGGCGAGCAGAGCAGGAGAAAGAGAAACAAGCTCTGGCCAAAAAACTTTCAATGACATGTCGATCTCATGTAAGCCATTTTATTTCAGTCATTTGACTTTTACACATACATCTTACATAGTTTTCTTCCCTATCAGTTATACTGATTTTAAAAATAAATCAAAAGGGAATATTGAAAATGGATTCAAAAGACTTGCTTGGTGAAGAGATGCTTTTTCAAGGAATAAGAAATCAGAAATGAATTTGTTACTGTAATATAATTTATCCACTTGTGGGCAGCATTAAAACAATGATATCAAAATACTGTATTTCGTACTTGTACCATTTCAGTTAGATGATGAACGAGAGAAGGAAAATGACGACAAGTTGTTACAGGAATTGGAGAGTTTTGAAGACGAATTTTTAAAAGAATACAGACAAAAGAGGATCGAAGAAATGAGAATAGCATTACAAAATGTGTAAGCATTAGTTAATTCTACTACAAAGTTAACAGGTTTTTGTTAGAAGTCATTTTGATGAAATTTCATAATCAGACAAATTACATTGCTAGATGTTGGATATGACATTGGTGTAGACTGTCGGGTGATTTTTTTGGTTCCTCAAACTTTTATATTTATTTTATTGAAACTTCTTCAAATTTAAAAAACAACAAAAAAAAAATCCCAGCAAATTGAAAGCCTTTATCTTTGTGTAAAATTCTCATTATTTAAAACAACAATGCTAAAATACAGTAAAATACAAACCAAGCTTATACAAAGCAAGGAGGACATCTACAAAGGTAGAAATTTACTATACATAGCGAATATTTCCATTGTGGAAAGCTGGTTGGTGCTACTAGGCACTAAGGTACTAGGGGAGGCTACTTTTATTCAGGACACATGGATTTAAGAATGTCCAGCCCTTGGGGCTATCAAATGCATTACAATAATATTTTTGTATTATAAACCAAAAAAGTTGCTTTTTCCTATTTCAGGCCAAAGTTTGGTAGAGTGGTTGAATTGAGCTCATCCAATTTTGTGGATGAAATTGATAAGGAGAAGCCCCAAGTCACCATTATAATTCATCTGTATGAAAATGTAAGTGCAGTCATTTCTCTTTTTTGATAGAAAACTTTATAAAAAGCTTTTGTCAATCGTGGTCTGTTGAAATTAATAGCTAGGTTAAATCCTTCTTTATATATTATAAATTTACAGAATGTTGAGGCATGTGAAGCCATGAATGGCTGCTTGAGCTGTCTTGCCCAGGAATATCCAACGGTCAAGTTCTGTAAGATCAGGGCATCGGATACAAGTCTCAGTCACAAGTTTGTAAGTATATCACATGATCGACAAAATGTATCATGTAACTTCTTACTACTTCATGATCAGTGTTTCAAAAATATGTGTATAATGAACTGTAGATCCCTAATTAAATGCAAGGAATCCAGGTAAAATCGCAAGAAGCACATCTTGCAAATTTTGAAATTTCAGTTTTATTTTTATGACAGATGTTGATTGAGTTGTGAGATCTTTATCCCCAAACCTATGTGAAGGGATAGAAAACACTGTTTTTGATAAAAAAAAATCACATGCTTGTACCATCATTAATAACAAAAGATTATTTTCATTTCATGCTTAAATCCTATTATTATCTACAAACCCCTTTTGGTAGCCTTTTAAATGCAAAAGATAATGCTGTTAAATTCATTGTGACATCATCACAGTGTAATATCAAAAATTTATTTGATGACTGATGTCCACTGCATATTGAGATATTGAGATAAACGTGCTGAAATAAGATTGCCATGAACTCTTTGTTTCAGTCCACCAGTGGGGTACCTGCCTTATTGATCTACAAAGGGGGAGAACTGATAGGAAACTTTGTCCGACTTTCTGATGAACTCGGGGAGGATTTTTATGTCACTGATATAGAGGGCTTCCTACATGAGTAATTCTTAATTAATATCTTACATGTACATTCTATGTTTTTCTGAGTTACTTATTTTTCTTACCTACTTCATGTATTTTGATGAAGGAGACTAAATTATATTTAACAATGATAGAATTTATTAAATGATTTTTTTGATATACCGGTAACTTTGTCAAAAAAAAAAAAAGTTTACAATATGAGCATTTTTTTATGCTGCATTTTCAAAGGCTCTTTCTTGAGTTAAAACTTTTCCTATTTCATAAAATTAGTAAATTCACCTCACATTGATTATTAACGCAAAATACTTTACAAACATCTTGTTTATTTTGCAGACACAGCTTGCTTCCTCAGCCTGACTTAAACAGCAAAATTATTTACGATCGAATCACTGGGGAAAAGCGTGCTCCAACGGCTCAGGACGAGGACAGTGGTAGCGACTTTGATGTCGACTAACAGGCTCTCAAACATTATGACCAAATACATTATATCAATTTCTGCTCTCTGGATTGTGTTCAAACCTTTTTCTAATTTTTCAACAAGAATTATTTTCATTGTAAGTTATTTGTATTTCATTTAAAAAAAAATAGTTTAATTTTTCTAATAATATGGTTATCCATGTATTTACATGTGTATAGGACATATGGCATTTACACTTTTTGAGTGGTTTTCAAATATTTTGATTTTCGTTAAAATGTTATATACCATACTTGTTTTGCATATGCTTTGATTTCAATGAATTGACAGCAGTAAAAAAAAAAATATATCATTTATTTCATTTTTTTCAGCAGTGATAACTAATACACATAGATTGCAAGATGTTGGAAGATATTAAATATTAAAAATGTGATTGTTATATGTTTAAACACAAAATGAAATTGATTTTCAAACAAACTATTGAATTGATTTGAGTTTTATTTTTTGTCAACATTTTTAGAATAACATTAAATTTGAATTTATTTTCTTACGATTCATGCAACTCTCTTTTGATAACCTATTTATTGTTGTGTCTATTTTATAGGATTATTAGGGATATATATATGTAACTGTACACATATGTGCAATATTTTCTAATAAATTTTTTCCTTGCAAGTCTTAATGTGATTTTATTAAAGAGACACAAATACCAGTGAGATATAGACCCCTTCACAATAACTGTGGTACTGCTCTCTTGCAGGGCAAAATGATATACTTTGCCAAAATTTCAGTTGGTAGATAATAAAATGACGTAATTGAAACAATTGACGTTAGGTCATATTTCACCAAACTTTGTCATTTTGCCCTGCAAAAGAGCAGTAATTTTACGCAGTTATCGTGAAGGGGATAATTAAAAAATCAATAGAAGGTTCATATGGTAAAATAATTTTATTCAAATCCTATTCACATGCTTGCTATTAATTATATACCCTTTTGTTTTCTTTGTTTTCCTTTTCATGCATGAAGTTAATTTTTTTTAATTCATAGGAAAATTATTTAGGTAGCACCGGGAATCGTAAAATTACCCTGAAAGTTTTAAAATTATTTCTACTTTCGTTTTTATTTCGCGCATGCGTTAATTGGTTGCACCGGAAATGGATTGTATCGAAACGTAAACAACAGTAACATTTGAAATTTATTGATATCTGCACACTTTTAAACCAAGCCTGTGAATATATTGAAATGCCTGTGCATTTTAAGGTAGGACTCCCAAGTTAAATTTTATACAGCTTATCATTTCCGATTAAATGACTTATTGTGCACGGTCCGTGCACCTCTGCAAATCTTGCAATCAATATCAAAGTCAGCGTTTTGTTGTGCCAGTTATTTACACCTTGAATTGTTTTGTTTGAATAAATATCTGAAAAGATAAGTAGGAAATTAATTAAATGGAGGGCGCCCTATTAATGATGTTATCGTGGGCCTTTAAAAGTGTTATCTTTCTCTCTACTTCATCGGACTCGACAGGCATACAACAAGTTCAGACACATTCATGATAGGCGGCAATCAAAATTATTTTAATGCAAACTTCAGATAATTAAACTGTGCTGGATATAAAGAAATTTTCGCAAGATGCAGATTAAGAAATTGAATATTTCTGTAAGTTTTGTTATTTTTGTTGGATTGGGCAATAATTTGTTTGTAAATATGCCTTAATATGTTCTCTCAAACATGCTTAGACTACACATTATGAATAGAGACCTGGGATTTAATCCATTGTTCTAATCTCAGATTAGTAACCGCTATTGTTATTTTGTTATAGGAAAGTTGCTTATTTTTTAAATGCTATATCAGGGTTTTATGAAAGCATTTATGATTGATCACTTGATGATAACTAAAAATGCAATTTATGTGATACCTATCACTAGATCACTATCAATAAAAAAAATTCATGTAAGAAAAAAATTAAAAGCAAGTAAAAGATAACAACAGTACAAAAATTTGCAATGAAGTAAAGTATCATATACTTTTTGCACCAGGGTAAATCTGAGTACGACAGGAATTATAAATGGCTGGACTCGTTCAAGAGTAAAAGCTTCAATCCCACAATCGAGCAGATAGCTCCCCCAGCAGGCTGTGAATCAATAGAACTGGGTACATATCAGTGGTCTATGTCTGTAGTAGGAGACGCTTGATGCTGAATGTATGCTTGCTGTATTTACATGTATATTTTTCTATGCTTGCTGATATATTTTACTTTTTCTCACATTATTTTGTTTTCATTTCATGACTCATATCAATTTAGCAAATTATGAATTGATACAAAATCATGCTGCATTTTTAGCCACAAAAAACAAGCATGTGATGTGATGGAATTATTTGATAAAGTAAACATTAGAGCTGCAAAATATCTGTGTTCTGAAATTAAGATTTTTAACAGTACCAGTTAGAATTTAAGAAAAAGAACTAGCCTGCTTTTGTATAAATATCATAATGATTTAACACAAGACTCAATTACAGAAGCTTGTACCGTATATAACATCACATTTATTGGTTCTTAGAGATTGTGTTGTGTCAGGGTATCACTGTGTAGGGAAGTCCGTCATTTTATTCATTTTGCATGCTAGTAGAGGAATGTTACTTGTGCATTGTAGACAGAGTATAAGCAGAATTATCTGCCTGTACAATCCAGGAAGAGTGCTAGTTTCCACCCCCTGCCCGAGCAAGCAGCAGACCCTGCGGGGAGAGAGTCCACCAAGACAGGTAAAACATCCTCTAAGACAGGTATACTATCCACCAAGACAGGTAAAACATCCACTAACACAGGTATACCATCCACCAAGACAGGTAAAACATCCACTAAGACAGGTATAGCATCCACTAATACAGGTATAACATCCACTAAGACAGGTATACCATCCACCAAGACAGGTAAAACATCCACTAAGACAGGTATAGCATCCACTAATACAGGTATAACATCCACTAACACAGGTATACCATCCACCAAGACAGGTAAAACATCCACTAACACAGGTATACCATCCACCAAGACAGGTAAAACATCCACTAAGACATGTATATCATCCACCAAGACAGGTAAAACATCCACTAACACAGGTATACCATCCACCAAGACAGGTAAAACATCCAGTAACACTGGTATACCATCCACCAAGACAGGTAAAACATCCACCAAAACAGGTAATACATTCACTAACACTGGTATAGCATCCACCAAATCAGGTAATGCATCCTCAAGACAGGTGAAGCATCCACTAAGGCAGGTGTAACATCCACCAAAACATATATAACATCCATCAAGACAGGTATAGCATCTACTAAGACAGGTATAGCATCCACCAAGACAGGTACTATATACAGGGTTGTTTTCACCCATGTGATTTTTTAAAGTTTTTCTGCAATTGCAAACAGTTTCGCCCCATCTTGAATTCTCCTGTGTTAAAAGAGAGATAATTTGAGACAATTGAATTCACCCAGTCTAAAGCTTGCCCACTGACAGCAAAGACAAAAGGGGCAAAAATACACTTGGGGGAATATTTCCCTGTATACAGTATATCATCCATTAAGACAGGTATAACATCCAGCAAAACAGATATAGTGTTCACCAAAATCATGAAAATAGGTACAGCATCCACCACGACAGGTAAAAAACCCATTAAGACAGGTACAGCATCCACTGGCTCACTGTGAAGGGTAACTGCAGGTGTCATTGGATATTATGGAATCAACAGATGATTTTTTTTTCCTGAAAGTGGATGGGGTATACAGTTTTGAACTTTAAGGCTACCCTTATTCATGAATTATGTCCTTGTGATTATTGATATACAAATGTACTATTGTCTGTATAGTAAATGATTTGTTTCTAAAATTATCTATCCATGAATTATCTATGATTAATTTAGTGTTTATTTGGACATATACCGGTAATCCGCTAGAATTTGCAATGATGTTGATTCCACATTAGCCAATAAAATCATTTTGTTTCAGGGCTTTGTTTTCATATAGAGAGCTTCATACATTGTACCAGTGCATTGCAAAAACTATTTATGCAGCACGTATAGAGAATTTATATCATTAATATTAATATTGCAGTAACTTTGTATGGTTTATGTTTACCTGTAAAATATGTTCCAGTGTATTAAGTGCATGTGATGTCCTGTATAGTACCAATATGCATGTATAACATATGATATTATATATATCTTTAAAGTGAATACAAAAAATGAATATCATGAATACTATATTTGAAGTTTACACTAAGGTATTTTTTACATTTCATGCCCAGTCAAAATGAGTACCATAATATGCTCTACAAAAACATCTTTTTAAGATTCTAAATGTTTCCTTCTCTCTCTATCTCTATCTCTCTCTCTCTCTCTCAAATAAAATTTGCACTTCTGAATTATTATATTTAAAGCATCATAATTATGCATTGTGTGGTTGCAGAATGTGTGAAAAAAAAAATAAACAATAAAAAAAGAAAGAAAGAAGCTTTTAAATGTTGACTTACTGTAATTAATCAATCCAAAACAGGAACAGTGATGGAGCCCCCACTACAGAGGAAGAAGCGCTGTACTGGTCCCCCAACCACACTGAGCACCGATTTTAACCAGTTTCCAGACACCGCGTCCGACGACTTTGCACTGCTAGGACGGAATGACAAGTTCATGGAGAATGTGAGGTACAAAGCTAAGAGCCACCACACAGCACCGGCCCGGGAGGCATCTCCCCCCAAACAGCAGAGGCTGCAGGTCAGTGTGGGTTAATTATACTTGTATAAATTAGCAGGAAGATCTGTGTATCTCTTATTAACATACCATACATACATGTACGTGGTATTAGGTGTTTTTCATTGGTTAATTTATAAGTTAAAAAGTTAACAGATAATTTTATAAATGTTTTACAGAAGTCTTCTTTGTGCCACTTGCTGCATAAGTTACACTTACCCCTCCATTCTACTTTTACTGTTCAATTTTACCAGGAAAAAGAAAACAGAAGGAAGGCCCCTAAACCAACACCTGCCCCATTTGTGGATACAACCAAGTTCCGACAGCAATCCAAGGCTGAGGAGCAACAGCCCAGCACCCCCCTGACCCCCCGCAAGGAGAAGAACGAGAGCTCCAGCTTGTACAAGGAGGTCGCACTGAGAGAGAAGGAGGCGGCCCTCAGACAGAAGTTCAGTAAGCTGGACAGAGAGGGCGGGAGGAAGACGGCACCGAGCGCGCTCAGACAGAGCAAGGAGCAGTACAGTAAGACCATCGACGACAATCGCATGGAGTCGGCCGTCAAATCCTGGGTCAAGGATAAAAACGTCGACAGCATGAACGAGTTCGCCCAGACCAACTTGGATAAAGGCATAGCAGATTCTGCACCTGAAGCTCCTGTATGTGGTCTTTTCTATTTAACACAACATAGTTATTCATGTAAAGTAGCATCACTTTTTCTTAAACTCTTATCTACTGACAAAGGCATTTATTAAAAAGTTCCATCCCAGTTTTTATAAATCTATGTAAAAATTTGGTTGCAATCAAAATTTTTGTGACAATTCAATTTTTCTTTCATTAAATACAACAAGAATTAAGATAAACTATGTTCCTAAATGGGAAAAGATTGCACAAATTTTCCATGCTTATTTATTTAAGTACATGTATATAACAACTTGCTTGACCAATCCAGTAGTCTGTTACTGTATATGAAGAAATTGAATTATTCTATCAATAGAAACTTGTTTCCTTTGAACTGAAAGCTCCAGTTGCAATTATCATGCGATATTTTTTCTTCACCATGGTTGCAGGCTGATTATGCTCTGAGATACAAGACCGGGGTATCAGTCCCACGACCACGCAGACACAAGTTCTCGGAATATCAGAAGTCATTTAGCTGGAAAGACGGAGCCAAAGCCTCGCCTGTGTTAGCAGCAGAACAGGTATCCCAGAATTCCCCCAGTTTTGCTTTGTGGGGCCATGTGTTCTAATCTGCAACTTCTGATTTCTTTTAAATAAAGTTTTGTTTGACTTTAATCCACATAAATTTGGTTTACCAGTAGTTTAATTTTGATTATGCTGCAAGAATGTAATGTTTAATAATTCAGCTGTGATGTGTTTTGCTTACTTTAGGCAGTCATTGCATCCGAGAGTAAAAACAAGGTGGTGTATTAGTACATTAGTACCTAGTTAGATACTTGATCCGATACTGTATTCACTAACAGCATGACCTGGGGTACTCTGCATGTATTTGTGTTACAGAACTCTTGATTCTGGTCATTTATAAGCTGTACTTGTATACACAGTAAAACTTGTTTACACTGACTGGTACATTCGGAGACTTGTCATCTGTTCTTCCATAGAAGCAGAAATTTTCTTTGAAAGAAAAATTTTTCTGTGTTTTAAGGAGGCTGGGTGGTCAACATTAACCATCAGATCCATCTTGAAATTTTAGTTATACTTTTTTTTCCCATAAACTAATATTTAGTCAGAGAAAAAAATCCAAATAATTTCGCTTTAAAATTTGAATATTTCCCTGTATCTTTATACAGAGTTCTTCATCTAAAGGAGGTTAGTACAACCTAAACATGGCCACGACCATCAAGCTCTCTTGAAATATTTTTAATGGGATTAAATTTTGTTTTCTTAATGATAAAAAAAGCAAACAAATTAATTTTTTTGCTAGGGATTAAAAATTGGCTGAATAATACACATGTTTTAGGAACCAAATAAAAAATATTTATTCCTCAATGAATATTTTGGCTTTCTAGTAATTCTTATACCTTTTTATGTTACAGCAGTAACCATGGTAACAGCATTTGTGAAAGTTTAGTTACTGTACTTACTTGTTTAAGATCTGGAGACAAGTTGTACAGAATAATGATATGTCTATGTGAACAAGTTTTGCTGTGTTTATACAGGAGATCTTTTCTGTTATTTATTTTAAGTTTCGTTATATTTATAGAGAAAAAAAACTCATCTGTACAGTTAACAGATGTTTCACAGAATCTGTTTATTTAGATATGCGTGTATCATTCTATTGTTGATTTTACTAGCTATATTTGGACTAACCCAACATTTAAAATAGATAGTCTTCTTTACTGTACCATAGTTATGTTTTACATTTTCTCCTTTTAAATTAATATGTAAAAAGAAAACCCAAATACATACACTGTGATAAAAAATAAATTAGGTAAGATAAAAGCTTGTACATGTATATACACGTTATGAAATTGTATCAATTATGGTATTTTGCATGGCATTTATATAAGCTGTATACCTTAAATATTCCCTGCTTGAATATAAAATGCTTTTAATGTATGCTGTTTGGTGCTTTCCTCAAGAAGACAGATTAATAATGTTACACCTGATTTTTCTTGGCCTTTTTCTTGACTTCTTCGTGTAATGGTCTAGTACAGTTTTGTTTCCATTATGTTACAGGTTGTGTATAACAGTAACCCTGCCTTGGTCCCTCCCCAGAAATCTTTCGTTAAGGACAGTGAATATGCGGCTCAGTTTAAGCAGTACAATGCTATGCCGGTCAGCAGTGATGACCTCAAGGCCATTCCAAGGGCAGAGAAACCAAGGTCAAAGGTAAAGTGTCAACAAACCAATGAACTTTCACCTCAAGTTCAGATATTTAGATTGAAGTGACTATATTATCTCTGTTAAGATTGATGATTTGATTTTCATCTCTCAATGAACAATGAATATGTGAGAATTATTACCAGTAGTATGTTATAATTAACAGTTTTAACTCTTCTTTAGGTCAAAAGGAGCAAGAGTACTGGAGGTAAGAAATAAGAACTTGTGCAGTTTAGCAATTTCATCTGCCTATTTTCTTGTTGAGAGAAATGACAGTATTAAATCATAAGTATATTAAATTCTGATTGTTATAACTACAGTAGTTCAAATCTTTGTATTGATATTTGTGATTTCCAATTTGTTTTAAATTTCCCATCTTTGACCAGTCTACCTGTGTTATTTCAGCTCTGCGAGTGGACAAGAGACCAGCAGCAGGAAGTGGTCCCCTGATCACCCCCGACAACAAACGACAGACCATCGAGTCTGAGCTCCAGGGGGAGCCCCAGGAGGCCCCCAGCTCACCCCCTATACACCAGGGAAAGCTCAAGTAAGGTCCCAGTTTTACTTCACTCAACACAAAATCTTGACCAATAAACTTAAGACTCTTTTTTAAACAATTTTTTTTCTTTTTTGTTATATAGGCGACCTAGAAGTGAATATACTTCAAACTTTCGATCTCCCACCAAGTTCCAGTATGATGGGGCTTGGCATGGTGCTGACCCCCCTCACTTACAGCCCACTAGGGTAAGTGTCTGCTTCATTGCCCTGTAGGCTAACTGTGCTGGGCACTGAGTATGTGTGAACGTGTGAAAACTGAAGATCACATTTTCGTAAATATTGTTCATGCACTTTTCATATTAATCTTCGCACTGTCCCAGGTTTAAAATTTTGCATTGTCTCCCAAACACCTTGCATGGTACTGTAAATCACTTTTATTTCATGAGATTTAATTTGCAATCTAGGATACCAAATTTTATGAATTTATTCACAGGACATTTTATTCCTGGCAATTTAATGATTAGGAGATTTAACTTTAATATGCCTTGGTAAAACGGTTCAAAAGCAAGTCATGGATCTCTGAAAATTGAATGTACCTGTAAATATAGTTCTGCATATGAAAATGATTTACAGTACAATTACCAGCTGTGTGAAACTGGTGTGTACCGGTATTTGCTAGGAAATAGCACTGCTAATATACCTGAACTAAGCTGTTTGATGATTGGCTATTTGTAAATGCATGTGATGTTTGATGTCCACACTTGTTTTGTTAGGAGCCAGAAAAAGAGAAGCCTGTGAAGAAGGTAGGATGTTCAAAAATGTCACAGAGTACACATAGAACAATACTACAGTGTACATGTAAAATAGTTTATTGAAGTAGAAGACCTCTATAGAGTATAGTCTTTATAATTAATGAAGCCTTAAATTAATATATTCACTGATATGAACATGAATATATTGTAATACCAATATCTTAAATACATATATCAATGTAAGTTCATTTCATTTTGTCTTCTACTTGAACTTTCTAAAAAATGAGCTCAAGCATATTTTAATACAAAATATCTACTACTTTTATGATATGCATGGACACACTTATTTTCTTTGTGTTATAAATTCAAATTTACATGTACATGTAATGATATCTGAGGATTTTCTCCTCAATTTGAATAAAATATTAACTACATGTATGTTTAATATAAATCTGGATATCACTCTTGTAAAGCTTATATGAATTTAAATGAATTTTTTTTTTTGAGCATTTACCCATGAAGGGCTTTTTTTAAATATAAAATTCATGCACATAATTTAATATACACCATTTTCCTTTGTTGCACAGAGTGGTCCTGTAGAAGATTCGGCTCCCGCCTTGTCAAACTGGTTTGCGGAAGTCATTGAACTGCGTCGTAAAGCTGCAGAGTATAAAAAACGAGCCCAAGGAACTCACTTCTCTCGTGAACACCTCGTCCAGCTCATAGCTCAACAGAATCAAGCTTGGGACAACTTGAGTACCGCTCGCAGTGGGTCTAGCACGCTGTCAGCCCTCTCCCTCGAGTCTGGAGCCAGTGCCAAGTTAAGAGCTCAGTAAGTTGTACTGCATTTATTCTTGTCTTACACCATGCTGTTTTGTCGCATTATGAGCAGTAATGAGTACAGGTATTCTCATGTAATGTGATTTTTTTTTACCATGGAATGTGATTTTTTTTTCTGTTGTTTTGCAATGTGTTGAGTTTTCATTTGCTTTTGGGTGATGATTTATGCTAGGGTTTGTTGTGATGTTTACTGTTTATATATTTTTTAAGGTGTTGTTGAGTTTGAATTGTTATAAAACGATTTTGATGTCTGTAAAAAAATAGTTTTGTAAAATTTCAAACATTTAAAATAATTTTGTACATTCATGCACAACTTTTCAGGGAGAGTGTAGAAAAGCAAAAGGAGACAAACCTTGATTTGGAGAAACCAGTTCTTACAAATATAAAACAAATTGAAACTGAGTGTCCTATCAAAGATGTATCTTATGATTATAATAAGATCAAAACAATGTCGGAGGGAAAGGATGGTTGCTTAATCCAGCTTCCTCAAAAACTGGAAGTTAACGAATATAGGCTTCAGACCAAAAACTTATATCCTGATAAAATGGAAAATAAATTATTTGAAAAACAAAGCAGGAAAATAGAATTATCAGAAAAACCACTGCTAAAGATTGAAAACACTGATACAAATAATGAGACCTTAGACAACGAATTATGTAAGGGGGTCAGAAAATCTAATGACAAAATGCAGCAGTTAAAAGCTGACCCCGTTGTTATGGAGACAAAATTCAACAACAAACTGAGACTGGAGACCAAGAAAGAAAACACCAACCATCGCAATGTGAAAACCAAATCTAAGAAAGTGTATGTTGTTAATCACCTGTAGCTTATAGCATCTTCTGATAGCATCTCCAATTTTCTTAGAATGCCATACAATATAATTCAGATATACTGATATATGTAACTCTATATAGCATGCAGAAAACCTGTAGTATTACATCAAAGCAATGTTACATGTATTCCTTATAGTTAGTTTTGAATTACCAGTATTAGGCGTTTAGAAGGAGTCCTAGCAGTGCTGTTTGTTACTACACGTATAACCAGAATTATGTTATAAATTATTTTTTTTCATAATTTTGCATGTGATGCAACTTTTGCCAAGGATGTTAAAGTCCAACTCATGACATAAACACAAAGACTTCTAATTAACCAAAGGTACCTTGGCAATTGTTACCTTTTGTTGGGCAGGTGTTTATCTGCTAGATTAGTCTTTCCTTGCAAAGATTTCTTAACATGCTTTTTATCTAAAGGCATGGCATGATTTTTATATATCAATATGCATTCATGACTCTTGTCAGTTTCCAAATGCTTTCAGTCAAGATTATATTGAATATGTGTAATAGCATGTTGAAACACCATGACAATTCTGCTTCTTTTTTGGTAGTAAATCCTTATTGAATTTCAAATTGCATATAGTTTCTAACAGTAAAAATATAAAATTCAGAATAATGAAAAATAGTCCTTTTGATACAAGCCAACTAAATTTGGAAATATATGAATCTCTTTATCTTCATGGGTAAAAAAAACTTTGTAATTTGTCCATTCTGTACATTTATGTAAATAAACTTCTATGAACAGGGAGATGGCAAATAAGATTGAGGATGATGTTTCGTTGATGGCTCATGAGGGATCAGATGAGGAGCAAGGGAAACCAGACTTTGTACCAGAAAAACACATGGACCTCACCACTAAGCAGAGGTATAAGAAGAGCCAGTCCAGGAAGAAGGCGTGGCAGGAAATGGATGAGAGCAGGTAGGGGTAAAAGTAGAACAAGAAGGTTATCATGACTGATACAAATAAACAGAAAAAAGTGCATAAAAAACAGCAATACATGTAGTTTTTCGTTGGTAGAGAGAATTTAGCAGATTTTTATCAAAAAAGATGCATGAAAATTTGATTTACAGTATATACATGATATGCATTTTATTATATTATCTAGTTTTTGGGGAAAAAAAAGGGAAAATGATGATCCATAAAAATGTTGTGAGAAATAAGAATAATATCAGAATATAACACATTTCATACAGGGACTACGGACAAGATGACCTTTCTTTGATGGTTCAGGAGGGATCTGAAAGGAGAGCAAAATCAAGAGGAAGGAAGAAGCATAGGAGTAGGAGGGCTAGGAGGAGGGAGCAGGAGGAGGCAAGGTAGGATCAAAGTAGGATGTTAGTACGAGAATTTTGTAACTGTATGACAAAGGTATTTACATGTAGTTCTTTGATTGAAATGTGAGCATCGGTACAAAGTGCCCTTTAATTGTAGCTCAGATGTACACAAAATGTGTTGTTATTCTAGGATATTGGTACAAAGTTTCATGTAAATGAAGGACATATGTACACAAAAGGACATTAGAATAAAGAGTCCTTGATGTAAAAATCAGTACATAAAAAATGTTTTAGATGTAGGACTGGTGTATTTATTTACCTGTACGCTGGTTTGTAGGTTCTTATTTTACAATTTTAAAAAAAATTCCATTTAACAGTGAGGTTACTCCAGATTTCCCCTCAGACACTGGCCGGATCCCCACCCCCAAAATGAGATCCAAGAGTGCGGGTGCCAGACACCACCTGGACAGGACCACACCCGTTGTGGGAGGGGCCATGCTGTCCTCACCCCCCAGACCAGAGAAGAAGTCTCCAGTGAAAGTCAGCAGGTCTTGGTGCACCCCACAAGGTACAGAGACGGGTCTCTTGTTGATGTACTTGTAACTCTTTAATAGGGGTAGATTGATTGAATGTAATTTATGTAACTTCTGGTTGCTGATGATACTATAGAGCAATTATCTTTTAAGTGAATAAAATTAATTTTAGAGTTTTATGATAATCTTGTCTTTAATAGGTGTATTTACTTGTTATGTAAATTTTTAAAAAAATGTCATTTCTGGTCCACTGAAACAATTTCAGTAACTATTTAGAGTCATAGAACATAACATAACATAGAAGAAGTCTTCAGCAAATTAATTTTTTTGACATTTGCAACCCTATTTTAGCAACAATATATTTAGGTTTTGAATTGAAATCATTGAGAGTTCTTTATTTTTCAGATGTTTATGATGACGAAGTTAGCACAGTTCTTAGCAGTGACAGATTTGAACCAGTTGTTGGACAAAAGTTAGCAAAGGTAAATGTATATGCATGTACATGTAGTTAAAAAAATTTGTCTTAATTCACATATTTTGTAAAGAAATTCTGTACAGTTTTTAAACCCTTTTTTTTACTTTGTGTTTTCATTCAGAAGTAGAGCTTGAGATTGGATTTAAAAAAAAAATGCTTTCAATGCTTTATGACATGGCCTGTATTAATAAAAAATGCGTACATTTTTCATTAGACATACGATGTAAAGAAAGGACCTTTAGCAACCACGCCCACTTTTGGTCTGGCATCCAAGGACACCCACTTCCTGCGAGACGACGAGGTCAGTGTGGACAAGCCGCTGGAGACCGTGTTTGTGGACAGTCCGGCCAAAGTCCGCATGACCGGCAATGGTGGGTAGTGATTACTGATCTCCACTAGTGTCATTTAATGACGATGAAAGTGATGATAATTTTGATAAAGTTATAATGAAGCTCGAAACTGGATTGTGAAAAAAATTTGGATATTTATGATGTAGAACGTCATCAGTCTAAACATTTAAAAATAAGTTCATGCTCATTTAATAAGCGTCAATGTTTAGAATTAATTATTTATGTTCTTTTGTGTTCTATTTCATAGTCTCAAGTGGAGATGAAAAACCAGCCAGAAAAAGCAAGAAACCCACCAAGTTTGAGGCTCAGCGAACAATCAAGGAAGGATATGGACAAACCTACAATAAACCCATGGTGTGGGGCATTGACGGGGGTAAGTAGTTTATACATGATAAATTGGTCTGTAAAAATGCTTACTAAATACATTGGGAAATATTATCATAGAGGTACTGAAGACAAGTGTAAAATGGCAGTTTCTCTGTAATTTTGTACCATAGGATATGTTGAAATCATGTGGATTTGAATTTTAGACATGAAATGATGAAGATTTCTTTCAGAAAATCATCACTATAGCAAAATTTGCATGAGTGTACAAAGGGATAGAAGGCCACAAGTTAAATCTGATTTGTTTAATTTCAGGAATGACCATTCCGCGGATTGAGCCAGATGACGATGCGCTGTCATTATCCGTGAGATCCATCGCCTCTAGCTGTTCACTGGCCTCCGAAGTTTACGAAAGGGCCCAAAAACGGACTCAGGAATTCTGGGGGAAAGATGGGATTGCATCACGATAAAACCATAAACCAGTGTGCTATACAAGCAGAACTGTGATATCTGAATACCTTGTAGAGATCTTTATTCATCAGCAGCTAGAGTTTATTAATCTTTTGGTATCCGTCCAGTATTGTCACAATCCTCACGATTATGGGCCGACACTTAATGAATGATAGACAAATGATACATGTACTAGACAAATGATACTTGACAAATGATGGCTAGAGTGAAGTGAGAGAATATGTTACTGAATTTTTACAATAATGGAATGATTAGAAGAACCAAATGAATGTGAATTTAAAATTATTCTGGTTTTATATTAGCAGACAAGTTATTAATACATGTAGTTTGTTTTAATATGTGAGTTTTTTATTTTTGTATTTTATGAATGTATTTTGTTTATTTTATCGTTGTTAGTTATTTTTAAATTTAGGTTTGAGCACAGGTGTCTAGAACTTGATAGAAATGCATTAATATGCAAAATGTACATGTATTTTAAAAGTTCTTAACATGATTTACTTTTATGCACCCTAGAGTTTCAGCAAAAAATTGTTATGCATCATATGCTCAGGATTTTAGCAAACTTTTCTATTAATAGTTTATTGTTATTGAGTTTCAACTTAATACATTAAATATCATTGAATCTCATCTTAGATAATTATTACCTAAGGTTATTGTTTAAACCATCATGATAGTTTTGCCTGTTGTACGATTGTTTGTTTGTTGATCAGTAGATTTGGCTTGGATTTCATGGATAGTAACTTATGTGTACTCATTAACCAAGTTAAGACTTAAAGAACATTTGAAGTCTGTAGTTAGTTCGAATATTTGATGATATACAAATAAAAACTCATAACAAAATAACTTTTACTTATACTTATTCCAAAACACCCAGAAAAAAATTCTTCCTTGAAAAGGAAAACTTCAACTGTTAAGGAAGAATTAAATTCCCATTCAATGAAAATCTCACTGTGGCTCAAAGCATGTGAATAGCTTTTTTTATGGAGATGATTTTTTGTTGAAATAACATAAACGATAGAGATGGAGTGAACATATACAAACTTTTAAATTTAAAATCATATCACTTCTGATATATTATTTTTTAATCAACAATTAAAATTCCAAGTAGACCTATATACATGTAGAAAACTGGTAAATCTTTATGAGGCTTGGTCAGTTTGCCTGTGGCACATAGAAAGCACAGAGAAAAAGAGGGGCTCTTATTTTTAGCAAAAGGCTCTTGGAGAACCTCGTTAATATATTATTTGATAAATGCCATCATCTTGATGATTGAACCATTATCTAGCATTAAAATTTTTGTGTCTAAAAAGAGGCTGTTAATCTCAGTCAAAAGTAGATTCACATATACACATTTCACCATTTTGCTTTTGAAATTACTAGACAAAAAGGCTTTGCATGTTCAATAGAGCAAAACCTTATTGTCTTCTCCGTGCATAGACACAACAAAAAGCAAACACAAACATGAAAACAAATCTTTATTATATTGCACAGATTCCCTTGGTATAATTTTAACAATTCATTTAAAGTATCACAGACACTAGGCTTTCATGGGATTGATATTGTTAGCGACAACAAAAATATACTGGCACAAACTTCATAAAAAGTCCATAATTCTTGCAGAAAAATTGTCTTTGAAATGTTATACGAAGATACATAACTGATCAATTAAATGCTTGCCAACTGGAGGGACCATTATTAGAAGGAGGTGGGGTCGGGGGTAGCTGAGTGTGGCACTAGAAGTTGACCGTGGACATGTCGTACTTATTCTCCTTCTTCGTGTGATACAAAGCCACGTCTGCCAGGAAGCTGATGTCCAGAGGATTCTGGGAGCTGCTCCGTTTGGATGAGTCTGAAAAAGAAATTTAAATGTGAAGAAATGATCTCAGATCTGCTTAGGGACACTAAGCACAAAGAAAAAAGGAGATAATAATTACTCACAAAACTTTGAAAAAAAGTACCCTATATCAATACATGTATAAATAAAAAATGTATACAATGTTATCTGATATTTGATAATACATGTACATCTGTACTTCATAAATCCTTACCCATCTTCTCCAGGTAATGTAAGAAGGAAGACAGAGGGGGGAAGGATGTCTCCGACAGGTTACCGGAGATCGAGCTCTCCGCTGTAAAGATAAAAACAGAGATCACTAATTAAGTACAGTGTAAGAGATCTATTACGGGGGGGGGGGGGGGGGGGGGGAGGTCTCCGACAGGTTTCCAGAGATGGAGCTCTCCGCTATAAAAATAAAAACAGAGATCACTATTCTGGATCTCTTTATATGGAAACAATTCTATGAAAATGACTTCACTCATATCTTTTCTTAAAATAGAATGATTAAATTTAATCTCTCCATTTCTGGGATGGTTAAGATGATTGTCAGTACCTAATTAGTTACAAATTGGCATATATCTCTTATTTTTCTTAGAGCTTAACACAAATTTTTCAGCTTATTACAATTTTAAATCAGGGAACAAATATTGACAAAGATTTCTTTTGTTTAAAGAGTCACAACAACACTGGAACTACTTATTGAATCAGTCACTCACATCGGTCTCTAGCCATGTACGACAGGTCTGACAGACTTCTTTTGGACTCTTGTTGATTGTTGGTATCTGGAAATGTAAAAACAGCAAAACTCAAAAACACCGTTCTATCAAAATATAAGTGGGTTTGATATCAGTGAGAAACTGACAATCTCAGAGGGCCTTATGTTTTAGTTAAAACCCTTAAGAATGAAAAGGACTTGTAAAGGACGGTTTGACATTAACATTTAGAAAGTTAGTTCAAGGTCACTGCACACTTTACTCAAGGGCACTCTATGTTTAAAGAATGAACCAGATTTTATATATAGTGGGGGAGAAGAAAATCGTAAAACGATATCAGCTTTGACCTTGCTTTGACATGCACCTTTTCCAACAAGCAATCATAAGTGATGTATAAGCTACATGTAGATGGGGCCAAAGGAGGGCAAAAATATGCTCTGACCAATGATCTAGATCATATACATGTAACATTAAAGACCTTTGACCTATGGTATAGAATTTTGGTTCAAGACTTCGATCACTACTTATTCCTTATCCATGAACATCCCTTGGATTAAATAAGAACCAGATGGAGCCAGAGGGAAAAGAAAATTCACAGACTTCTATGACCTTGACCTCTGAACAAGAAACTTGGTTCAAATTAAAGACAAACTTTGTTATCTTGAACTAGATGGAAATTTTGAAAAACTTCAAGATCTACGAGTATTCAAGACATCAAGGGTAAAATACTTAAAATATAAGTGGTTGGGACTTACGAATAAATTTGACATATCCATTGTATTCGAGATATCAGTGTTTGAGATATCAAAATTCAATTGTAATTGTGTGTACTTAATTTTATTTTAAAATTAGGTGTTTTAACAGTGATAATAGAGTTGATAGAATAACAATGAAATTCAGTTTACATTAGCAGTTTTATGAGATGAGACGGTGCTCAGGAGCAGCTTACCAGTAAAGGCCTGGGACACCTGTTTGAGAGCAAAGTACCTCTGACACACCGGGTGATTCCATTCTCGGTAACACTCCTCAGCCAAGTTCTGGAAACAATCATTGAAGTAGCGTGGAATCATTTAGATTCTTAAGGACAATTTTTGTGGATTAATTGTCAATTTTTTGAAAGTTCATTGGGTTATTATTTCTTGGATTCACTTGATGTACATAAATTTGAAGAAACACCATATTTCATAATTAATACACTTAAGATGTCAATTTGAGGATTGGGGTTAATACCCTCTCAATCTACAAAAACTGATCGAGCCACCATAAAATTCAAGCAATTCAATTATACATGTAGTTGTTTACAGCGAATCCAACTTAATATCATAACATAAGCTTAAAATATTATCACAATGCAATACATTAACCGTATACAACAAGTTAATCAATCAAATAAAATGAATGAAGACAGAAATACAGTAAAACTTGGTTATAGCGAAGTCCTAGGGACCAATGGATTTACTTCGTTATAACCGTAATTCGTTTTATCAATATATCTACCGGACTCAAAATCAGTTCGCTATATCCGTAAATTTGTTATATCCGAATTTGTTATAACTAAAATTTTGCAAAGATTTTTTAAAAATTTTACCGGGGACTCAAAAAAACTTTGCTATATCCGAAAATTAGCTACCTGTGTTCGTACTAAACAAGTTTTACTGTAGTAGGTTACCTGAGGCAGTCTGGATATGATCTGTTGTTTGACCCTTACCCCCTCAGGAGTGTCTCGTACATCTGTTGGACATATATGAGATAAGCCATAAGTCTTTGACGTTAAAACAGTGATGTAAATTCCATTACAGAGTAATCCTTCTTATCATTTTCAGCGTCTTAACATTAACCGTTCACATGTGGGCGAGGAACACCCGAAAACTTCATTTGATTGATTACATTCAGTCCAGCAAATTTTGATTGATTGCTTCTCTTATTGAGAAGTAAAAACCAAATTTGGGCTTTAAAAAAACTTACATCACCACAAATATATCTAGGACTATTGAGGCAATGTGTATATGATAATAATACATTGATATGAAAATAAACTGCAAAAAACATTTATCATTAATTTTATAATTTTAAATTTCAAGACTATTTTGGTGGCATATCATTCTTGTTTCATAAGAGGTGTAATTTTGTGGTAAAAATATGATAATCATTAATTCCAGTTAAAATTGATACTCCTGAATTTACAGTAAAAGGTACAACAGTAGGATCTAGTTTTTGCACAGGTTAAAGTTGTATTGCGTGAGTGTATATACTGTACCTGCCAGGACCTGAGCCATGAACTCCCCCGTCAGATTTAGTACTCCATGGTCCACGTACTGCAGAAACAGGCTGCAGAAAAAAAGGTCAAATATTTGAATAAAATTAAGAACTACTAAGTAAACCATAAACTCTATGTAAACAAGTTATTGTTTGAAAAAATGGAGCCTTTGTCTTACCTTGTGCTCAGATTGCGGTAACCAAGTGCTGTAAAGTATGATATGAATCCTAAAAAAATAATAAACAAGTAAGTTACATGGAACAAAAATGTATTTGGAATTTGTGGAGAACATGACCCAGTGGTCTAAGGTGTTTGGGCAGT